>NC_060122.1:668493285-668796316 GCF_021461395.2 Schistocerca americana
TTGATGCTGCCAACCTTTTGGCAGCGGGCTCGGGTGGCATTACTGGCTAGGATATAACAGAACTCTTCTTAAGAAGGTCTAATGTTTTTCCCTATATCTTGCCAGTTGGATCCTCTCTTAGCTTGTGATAAGAAGGATATTCAATGAGCAGCACCTCCATCTTGCTGTTGTATTCAGCTCGTGAGAAGGGGACAGTGGTATTCCCCTTGTAAGCAGGTACCATGACGAGGTCTTCGTCTGCTCTCAGGTCTCACAGAGCCTTCCTTTCTGCTGAGCTGATGTTAAACTTTCTTGTTGGGGCTTATGTTAAAATTCGGCAGGTGTCCCTCCTAATCTCTTCTGCAACATCACAGGGAAGCTTCAAAATTGCCTGTTCAATGCAGCTATGACATCTAGGATTGGGATAGTGGTGTCCACAAGATCCCATGTCTTTGTGGAAAATTGTGTATTGGACAGACATGCTGAACTTGCAAGGGTGTTGTGTTGAACACCACTACCATACAGGCCTGGGGCAACATGATAAATCAGCGGTAGCAGAGCTTTGTCTAGACATGGGACTTCGTGTGTTCTACACAATGACCAAAATTTTGTCCCTGGCGTCATGTTTCTGGAACTGTTGTTATGGAGGCCATACATATCCACACAGTAGACAACCTTATCAACAGGGATGCAGGTTTTCAACTAAACACTGCCTGGAATCCAACAATGGCTTGCATTAAATCAAAACTGAAAAAAGAACTTCTGGTTCATGACTCAGCACAATGCACTGCTTAGATTTTATTCTGCTTTTAACAACACGAGTGTCCGACAGCACAATCATTGTCCACAGTGTACACGCGAAACATCTTTCTGTGGCTCCCAGCAGGGTGCATTAGGAGTGGTACTTTTCTCCAACTGCAAACGTCTTCCTGTGCAAGCATATTGCCTGCTCCTGGCATGATAAATTTTGATGCCGCCACGTGATTATCATCAGTCACGTCTTGCTGCAGTGACAGCAGCAACTGCCACCACCTGTAGATGTCGAGCAGCTTCATCAATGAAATATTGTGGAACTCACACAATACTATCTGGTGGAAAATCCAAGAAGTATATTTGCAGTGTGCAAAATAGTTTGGGCAAGGTTTAGCGTCAAGAGTGGGCATAAACTTATAACTGATTCTTTCTCTCAACCACCAAAATCATCCCCAGGTGTAACTAAAAGCTTTAAAGGAAAATTCAGTTTGCTAGTACATATGTTCACTAATTGTACTATCATCATTACAGCTGACTTTAATCATCACACAGTCAACTGGAACAGTTAGCTTTGTAAGTGATGTAACAATACATTCTACAAAATAATACTAAATGCCTTCTCTAAAAACTGCCCCCCCCCCCCCCTCGCCCTCAGTGATCACAGGCCCAGTAGACCGTGTGCTGCATCAAAGATCTGCTTCCACCACCTTCTATCTCTCGTAGTCTCTCTCCACCCTGTGGAAATTCATAATGTTGAGATGTCCTTCTCTGTGTCATCTTTCCACCTTGTACAAGGTCTGCTCAATGGTCTTGTTGCCTGGAGAGTTCCTTCAGATGCTTTCTTGGTGTTTCTGTTGTTTTCCATTCTAGACACATGTCCAGCCCATTACAGTCTCCTACTTTTTAATTTATGGATGATAGTGGGTTGCTTCATTAACTGGTGAATTTCATTGTTCTTCTGAATTCTCCTTATGCCATTCTCCAACATGGATCCCCAGATTTTTCTCATTACTTTTCTTTCGAAAACATTGAGTTTTTCTCTTTCATTCTGTGTAAGCATCCAGCTTTCTGAACTGTACAGTACTATGGGGCAGATGATAGGGTTGTATATCTTCATCTTTGTGATGATTGACACATTTTTACTATTCAATGGGTTGCTTAGTGAGTACAGACATCTTGACCCTGAGGCTATTCTTTCGTTTGTATCCATTGTTATGATATTTTTACTGTTGAAACGTGATCCATGGTATTTAAACTGAAAAACTTTTCTGGATTTAGAATATTAGTCAATTTCAAAGTAATGATTTGGGTTTATGACTCGACCTATTTCCATATATTCTGTTTTCTCGTGGTTAATCAAAAGCCCCATTTTGCTCGCACTGTGCCTGAGAAATCTGCACATGTCTTTCAGTTCCACTCAGCAACACTGTTGTGGATTGGCAAGAGAGCCAACCCACTATGAGAGGAAGCCGAAAGGCACGCGTTTTAGCTCACGCAGGCTGGCGTGAGGTCTGGAACAGGTCAAGGAAATTATACTAGCAAAAAACGTACGTAGCTGCTGGAATACTTAACTTTAATCCATAATTGGTGAACATCGCTCTTGACGGTACATGTTTTATAGCATCAATAGTAACTGGTAATGGCGCCTTGCTAGGTCATAGCAAATGACGTAGCTGAAGGCTATGCTAACTATCGTCTCGGCAAATGAGAGCGTAATTTGTCAGTGAACCATCGCTAGCAAAGTCGGCTGTACAACTGGGGCGAGTGCTAGGAAGTCTCTCTAGACCTGCCGTGTGGCGGCGCTCGGTCTGCAATCACTGATAGTGGCGACACGCGGGTCCGACGTATACTAACGGACCGCGCCCGATTTAAAGGCTACCACCTAGCAAGTGTGGTGTCTGGCAGTGACACCAAAAATGCTATATCATCTGCATAAGCCAGGAGTTTTACTTCACTGTGTTCGAACTGGAGACCATTGTATAGGTGTACATTACTCTCCTGGACCACTTTCTCAAATGCAAGGTTAAAGAGGACACATGAAAGAGCATTTCCTTGTCGTAAGCCTGGTTTAATTGGAAAGGTGGGTGATATGGATCCCCTGAACATCACTATTGCCTGGGAGCCATCCATGCACAGATGTATCATCCTAATGATTTTTACTGGGTATACTAAACTTTCGTAACATGTTGTAGAGGCTACTTCTGTGGGTGCTGTCATAGGCTCGCTGGAAGTCAATGAAGAGACAGTGGATGTTTTTGTTAAATTCCCAGTATTTCTCAAAGATCTGTCATATAGTAAACAAATTATCAGTTGTGGAATGGTTTGTTCGAAACCCAGCCTGATAATCTTGAATAATGTTTTCTGCGTAATGTTTAAATTTTTCCAGAATAATAACTGACAGGATTTTGTATGTTATATTCAGCAAACTGATTCCTCCATAATTTCCACATTCCACTCTGTTTTCTTTCTTGTGCATGGGACAGATTATTTCAATTTTCCACTCTTCAAGCAATGTTTCACTTTTCCAGATCATTGTGAAAAGGTTATAAATTTCTTTGTATAGTGTGCTTCTGCCCTGTTAACATCTCTGCTGCTATCTGGTCCTCGCCTGCTGCCTTGTTGTTTTTCAGCTTTTGAATGGTGTGGATCACTTCCTGTTCTGTGGTTCCACATTCGTCATTATGAATGCTGTCACTCTCAGACATTGCGTAACTGAAGGTTATGTGCAGATCAGTGCAATTTAACATTTCTGAGAAAACCCAGGATAGATATTTGAAAGCCCACTTATAATGGATATGTAGTATAACCCCACTTTTACATTCAGAAGTTAATGTTTTTCTGCCATTTCCAACTAGTATAACCCCACTTTTACATTCAGAAGTTAATGTTTTTCTGCCCTTTCCAACTATTTCACTACTGTCAAATTTTGCTATGTTCCCAATATTAATTCACACCTGTTTGTATGTTAACATATTTATAATTTTGGTATGATTTGCACTTTATGATACAACATTCACAGAGAAAAAATTAATGTACTTAACATAAAATGATGCTGACAACGGCCTTCAAGTATTGTTTACAAATTTTACATGCTTAATTTTCTTGACCCCTGGATGTTCTGATCTGTAGATCTGAAACAATAAAAATTGGAACAATTTGTGGCACTTGGGTAAAATATTCTGGAGGTAAAATAGTCCCCCATTCGGATCTCCAGGTGGGGACTACTCAAGAAGACTTCGTTGTCAGGAGAAAGAAAACTGGCATTCTACGGATCGGAGTGTGGAGTGTCAGATCCCTTAATCAGACAGGTAGGTTAGAAAATTTAAAAATGGATAAATAGTTTGGTCAAGAAGAAAATAGAAGCTTTTGAAATGTGGTGCTACAGAAGAATGCTGAAGATTAGGTGGGTAGATCGCATAACTAATGAGAAGGTATTGAATAGAATTGGGGAGAAGAGGAGTTTGTGGCACAATTAACTAGAAGAAGGGATCGGTTGGTAGGACATGTTCTAAGGCATCAAGAGATCACCAATTTATTATTGGAGGGCAGTGTGGAGGGTAAAAATCGTAGAGGTATACCAAGAGATGAATACACTAAACAAATTCAGACGGATGTATGTTGCAGTAGATACTGGGAAATGAAGAAGCTTGCACAGGATAGAGTAGCATGGAGAGCTGCATCAAACCAGTCTCTGGACGACTGAAGACAACAACAACAACAGTACTTTTTCTCTTGCCACTGCTAAGTTCCTCTCAGCTTGGTGACTGATGACAGTAACTGTTTCGATAGAAGTTACAAGAAGGTGTGACTTAAGATGAACATTCACTTCTTTCTTGTCACTACCAACTCTAACTTTCAGTACTAGAGGAGGAGATTAGTGTTTAATGTCCCGTCGACAACGAGGTCATTAGAGATGGAGCACAAGCTCTGATTAGGAAAGGATGGGGAAGGAAATCAGCCGTTCCCTTTCAAAGGAACCATCCCGGCATTTGTGCTTGAAACGATTTAGGGAAATCACGGAAAACCTGAATCAGGATGGTTGGAGATGGATTTGAACTTTCATCCTCCCGAATGAGAGTCCAGTGTGTTAACCACTGCACCATGTCACTCAGTAACTTTCAGTCCTGTATGCTACATAAAAAGTAGTATGATGACATTATTGTAGCCACGTTATTTCAGTATTAACTTCGTACTGTGACTATGATCTTGTTTAGAGGACATCTACCTCCCAGTATTTGTAAGCAATATTATAATTTTGTTTATGGTTCGCATATGCACTGAACAGTGTCACCTGATAGCCAAAGTTGACTATGTTGGCTGTGCTGACAAATTTGTTGTTACAGACCGAGATGAGTCAATTTCAATTGACACAGTTACTCCCATCAACCACAGTGCCAAGAGTTAATTATGTGTAACGTGTAGCTTTGTTCAGAGTGTTGTGTAAGTAATCAACATTGCAGCTGTTTCTTTCAAGTAGAAGTTTAGTGTTTGCTGTTGCAGTTTTAAGGTGGAAAATATTACAAAAGAGGTAGAAAAACCCTTTTTATGGACGAGAAAGTAAAAATTCTTGAAAGAGTTGGAAGTTTGTTATGGAACATGCATTGCATTAACGCAGAGTTTTGGGGTACCTATGTCTTTGCTGAACACCATTGTTTAAAACAAAGGCTTTATTTTGGAAAGTGCAAGTAACAGAGGGCTAAAATCAAAATAGATTAAATATGCCAGTTACACTAAATATGCAGAGCTGGAAGAAATTAGGAAGAGCTGGTTTCAGATAGCATGTGCTTTATATGTCCCCCTGAACAATATGATACGGGATGAAAAGGTGCTGAAGGCAGCCAGTATTCTTGGAATCGAAGACTCTTCACATCTAATCGGTGGATCGATGGGTATAAGAAATGATATATGTAATGTGGTGTTTAAAACTGTATGTGGTGAAAGAAACATTGTAAACATAAAAACAGTTACTGAGTGGCTGCGGCAGATTACAAGAACTTATAAAGTATACAGGGTGTTACAAAGTGGTACGGCCAAACTTTCAGGAAACATTCCTCACACACAAATGAAGAAAAGATGTTAGGTGGACATGTGTCCGGAAACGCTTAATTTCCATGTTAGAGCTCATTTTAGTTTCGTCCACCTATGCTCAATGGAGCACGTTATCATGATTTCATATGGGATACTCTACCTGTACTGCTAGAACATGTGCCTTTACAAGAACGACACAACATGTGGTTCATGCGCGATGGAGCTCCTGCACATTTCAGTCGAAGTGTTCGTACGCCTCTCAACAGATTCGGTGACCGATGGATTGGTAGAGGCGGACCAATTCCATGGCCTCCATGCTCTCCTGACCTCAACCCTCTTGACTTTCATTTATGGGGGCATTTGAAAGCTCTTGTCTACGCAACCCCGGTACCAAATGTAGAGTCTCTTCGTGCTCGTATTGTGGACGGCTGTGATACAATACGCCATTCTCCAGGGCTGCATCAGCGCATCAGGGATTCCATGCGATGGAGGGTGGGTGCATGTATCCTCGCTAACGGAGGACATTTTGAACACTTCCTGTAACAAAGTGTTTGAAGTCACGCTGGTACGTTCTGTTGCTGTGTGTTTCCATTCCATGATTAATGTGATTTGAAGAGAAGTAATAAAATGAGCTCTAACATGGAAAGTAAGCATTTCCGGACACATGTCCACATAACATATTTTCTTTCTTTGTGTGTGAGGAATGTTTTCTGAAAGTTTGGCCCTACCTTTTTGTAACACCCTGTATAAACTAAAGACTGTCTTCAGTATATGTAAAACTGGTATTTCTTTCAGTACCATTCCAAACAAAACACTCACAATGAAAGGCAAAAATTGCCATGGTGGGAAACCTAGTAAAGTTTGCCTTACAGTAATGCTAGGTACAAATACTGTTGGCTCTGAAAAATGAAACCATATGTGATAGGCAAATAAAAAACATATTGTTTTAAAATTGTAAAAAACATTGCAAATAAATGACATTGCCAATAACAAAGCATGGTTGACATCATAATTACTTTTCCGTAATTGCAAAGTACTGATGCAAGAATGGGAACTTGTAATAGGAAAATTCTCCTTTTTGTAGTAAGTTGCCCTGTACATCAAAACATATAAATTTACGCAATGTCCTGCCACCAAACTGCAGAAAAAGATTGCAGTTCTTGGATGTGGGAGTTGTCCATGCCTTCAAAATCTCTTATAGGAAAGACATTGAAGCTATTGTTAAGAATGTGGTAAATTTCACGGAAGCTGGAAAAGATCTAGCCTCGTTCAGTGTGTCATTGTTAGATGTATTGGGTTATATTGCCAAGACAGAGAGAGAGGTTGAAGAGTCTACTGTTTCCAACTGCTTTTATAAAATGGGATTTATTCAAGCACATGAAGGATATTCAACTTGTTTCATTGTGGGAAAAGCTGCAGTCGGAGAATCCAGTACAAGATTTTCTATACGCTAATGAGAATGTTGTCACTACTGACAGGGTATATTTTGAATAAATGATTGACTTGCATATACAGACAAATGACTACAGCACAGGACACACTGAGTGAGGTTGCACTGCGGTTAGCTCACTGGACTCACATTTGGGAGGACAGTGGTTCAAACCCACATCCAGCCATCCTGATTCAGGTTTTCCATGATTTCCCTAAATAGCTTCAGGCAAACGCCGGGATGGTTCCTTTGAAAGGGCACGGCCACCTTCCTTCCCCATCCTTCCCTAATAGAATGGGACAGATGACCTCGCTGTTTGGTCCCCTCCCATCCAACCAACCAAACCAACCAACCACTGGACGTGATAGTAATGACGATAGTGAGGTTCTTTCTGTTGCAGATGTAAATGCAACAGTGAAAACAATAATAATGAAACAATATTTCTGCTGGAGATGTTAAAGCTTTCCATTGTGTTTATGAACTGGAAAACCACATTGAAAAAATTAACGAAGATGTAAATTATCCACAATTCTGGATTTTTGTTAAAAATTAGATCCTACCATACGTGTTCGTTCATTGTCACATTTATGTAAGACCAATTTGAAGTTCATATAATAAATGAAATTGCTTGTTAATGTTTTATTAAGTGCTTGCCTCTTAAGGGCTAGCGTGTGATCCCCTGAGACCAGAATGAAATTTTCACCCAGCAGTAGAATGTGCATTTGTACAATACTTCCTGACAGATTAAAACTTTGTGCCACACTTAGACTCAAACTTCTGGAAGGTAGGAGGTGAGCTACTGGTGGAAGTAAAGTTGGGAGGAAAGCTCATGAATCATGCTTTGGTAATTCATGTGGTTGGAGCACTTACCTGTGAAAAGCAAAGGTCCCAGATTTGAGTCTCAGTACAGCACACTGTATTCATCTGCCAGTAAGTTTCACTCCCTGAAGTCCCGCCTATGATGGCAGATTGATCTGTAGTGTAGCCTGAGATCTAAGTGAGGTTTGTAGAGTAGATGTATGTGAGGATGCTCCTGGTTAAATAATTGAGATCACAATATATCAGAGAAGGTGCGTAAACTATAGTAGCTTCGAACAGATTCACTCTAAGATTCTGCAGCAAGGCCATAGTGCTGGCCAAAGAATTTCCTCATGCTGCAACTTGCAATCCCTGCTGAGTTACCACAGAGCCTTGTCCTGAGAGTGCAGAGCACACAGGGGGTGGACGGTTCTGCTGTATACCTCATTTTTGTGCAGGTACGTGTGACCAGGCTTGCCGTGGCTGGTTATTAATCTATTAATGTAGTGGCATGGTTGGACCATTTCTCTCTGTGTTGAGTAGGTGGTGTTTGCATGGTTGATACCAGTCAAAAAAGATGGTATTGTACAAGGTGAGGTCGTCCAAAACAGTAGTGGAGGTCAGGGTTAGCGAGTGGTGGAGGCTGAAGTGAAGGAGAGGACAGTGCCAAAGCAACAAAAGTAGCAGCTGTGACTGTGAGAATCCCATCTCCTGAAAATGTGGAAGTGATCTAATCTGGATGGCAGGACATCAGTTCATTCCCCTCCATGACACAAGAGATGTTTTAAGTGTGTGCTGCCAGTGCTCTAACAGTCCATTACTTTATGGATGGTAAGCTGTTGTTCAAAGTGCTGAACATTGCATAAGTGACATACCCCAGTAAAAAGTGCTGACTTGAACTGTCTGCCTGGATCTGTCATTATTGTAGCAGGGCAGTCAAAATGGAAAATCTGTAGAATGACAAATGTCTTTGCAATGGTCTTGACACTGATGTCCAGAATTGGTGTAGTTTCAACCCAACATGTTACTGTGTCAGTTGATGAAAGAATACATTGATAACCCTGTGAATTTGGGAGGGGTCCAAGATGACATGCTGAAAAGTCTGTTACAAGTAGAATAACAGTCGTGTTGTTGTTGTGCACACCATCCTGTTTTGGAGTGTTGACATGCAGTATATGCTTGCATTTACGATATACAGCCTTCCTTGATATTTGGCCATACAAAGCAGTCTGTGACAAACTTTGTTGTAGGTCAGATCCCAGGGTGTGATAGCCCTGTTGCCAAAAATGGCTCACCTCATAGTCAGTGATACTAGTAAACAAAGGTGGTTTTGTGAGACGTCACATAGTACTAGCGTTGAAGAGCCAGGAACATTGTGTCATTCAGCTGTGGAGTTATTGTGCAAGAGTCTGTGTTATTGTGTCTCTTGAAGCTGCACTGTTGCAAGTTTGTCAAAATCAGTACCGTATTTTATGGACTGTAAGACAATGTTTTCTTTGAAAAATTACTTCCAAATTTCAAGTGCGTCTTATACTGAAATTAATGTAAAAATGTCCAGCGCTCAATTTAAACTTCCCGCCAGTCTTAAAAATCATGATACATTTGACACTGCAGGAAACCTATCTGTATATGGCAACACTGGATACAACTGAGCAACAGTGCACCAATGCAACAAACATCAGTTATGGGAATTCAAAAGCTTGCTAACAATGCCTCCCTCCCACTCTGCCAACAAAAACCTAGAGCACTGTCTAGTCTTGGATGCGTCATTGCGGACTATGGTGCCAGTGAACTTGGATTGACAGAGATTTGTGTTATCAGTGACTGTATAATATTTTTGTTAATAGCTAGTTTCGTAATGGAAAAAATAAAAGGTATTCACATGATGTGGGCTATAGATTGAAAGTAATAATATGCGCAGAACAACATGGAAGCAGAGCAGCTGAGCAGCATTTCGGTCCTCCACCAACATAAAAAACTATTTGTGATTGGTGGGCTAGTAAAGAAGAACTGAAAAAAAAAGAGGAAGACTAAATGCACAAATAGAGCACTGAATGTGAAACTCCAAAACTAGATGATGACGAATTGAAATGGATTCAAAGACATCACCCAAATGGTATTGAAATTAATACAAAAATAATTTAAATACATGCTTGGAAGCAAGTGCTATAGTGGAATCTGACGGGATTTAAGGGTAGGATTGGTTGGTGCTACAGGTCTATGAAGCGTCATGGACTTAGCAGACAAACCAAGACCAAAATATCTCAGAAAATTCCACAAGAATTTGAAGAGAAAATATTATATTTCCATCGCTTTATTATTCAGCATCGAAATACAACTAGTGTGGAACTAAGCCAAATAGTGAATATGGATGAAACTCCTCTGACATTAGTGTGTGGAGTACAACAACAGTTGCCATGAAAGGTGCTAAAACTGTAACTATAAAAACATGTGGACATGAAAAAATACACCATGGTGTTGCCCTTTCATGTTGTACTGATGGTAATAAACTCAATCCAATGACAATTTTCAAGTGCAAAACAATGCCAAAACTTCAGAGCATATCTGCTCAAGCTAGAGAGGGTTCTTGATTCACTTTATTGCAAGTACGAGAAATTAGTTATATGTGGTAATTTCGGTATAAATTTTGTATATGATAATGCAAGAAAAAGGATGTTGGAAGATCTCCTAAATTCATATGAGCTGATGCAGATTGTTTTTTTTTTCCAATCAAGTTGCAAGGGAACAGTATCACAGCCACAGACAGAATTTATATTCATTCTTCATTACTAGATGGGCATTCTGTTAGTAAAAGGGTGAATGGCCTTTCAGACAATGATTTACAAATTTTAACATGAAAAGGTTTTTGTACTCAAACAAATGTTATATATAATTAATCTTGTTAAGGAACAAGAGTGGCAGGATGTTTATAGTCTGATAACATAGATGACAAATATAATGCTTTCCTTAACACATCTCTTATGCTCTTTGAAAGCTGCTTTCCATTAGATCATTCTAAACAGGATACTAGTAGCAAAAGGCAGCCTGGCTGACTAGAGGGATAATGATATCATGTAGAACAAAGCGGGAATTATTTCAAAATTTTAGAAGTTGTCACAATCAAGCTACAGAAGCCCATAACAAAACATATTGTAAGGTGCTTAAAAATGTTATTAGGAAGGCAAAGGGTATGTGGTACACAAGTAGAACAGCTAATTTTACAGGATAAAATTAAAACCATATGGTCAGTCGTGAGGGAAATGTCTGGCCAGCAGTACAAAGTTCGTAGGAAACACATTTCTGTTGCTGATAAGTCAAATATATATACAGTATTTAACTATTAATTTCTGAGCATTGCTGGCGAATTAAATAAAAACTTAGTTTCAACAGGGAATCGTATAACTCTCTTGGAAAATGCCTTTCTGAGATTGATTTCCAAAATAATCCTTTGTGATACTGACAGTGGGGAGGAATCAGTTTTTACATTTTCTAACACACAATTCAGTAAAACCTGACATTTTAATTTCACAGAATGGATATGTGATTAATGAAAGTGAACAGTTCAAATTTCTGGGTGTTCAGATGGATAGTGAACTGTCGTAGAAAGCCCAAGTTCAAGAACTTGCTCAGAGACTTAATGCTGCCATTTTTATTATTGGAATGGTATCTGAAGTAAGTGATAGTTCAACATGAGAAGTAATCTGCTTTGCATATTTTCATTCGGTTAAGGAGTATGGTTTTATATTTTGGGGTAACTCTTCCCATTCTCAAAGGATATTTTTGGTTCAGAAACAGGCGGTTCGGGCAATAAGTGGTGTAAGTTCGTGAACCTCTTGTCGACCCCTGTTCATTAGTCTGGGTATTCTGACATTGGCCTCACAAAATATATATATGTTCTTTACTGTCATTTCTTCTTAACAATATCGGCTTATTCCCAAGAATTAACAGCTTTCACTTGGGTAATACTAGGTGGAAATCCAAACTGCATTTGGATCACACTTCCTTGACTCCTGTGCAGAAAGGTGTGCAGTGTAATGCTGCATGCATTTTCAGTAGTTTACCACAAGAATTCAAAGATCTTACTAGTAATTCACTTGCTTTCAAATCGAAATTGAAGAGTTTCTTCATAGGTCACTCCTCTTCTGTCGAGGAGTTCCTTGAAAAATTAAACTGATTCCTGTGTTACATTGTTGATTGGTTTTACATAATCTTAAAGCTTGCCTTTTTTTGGGTGCATAAATATTTTATTTTATCTGTTATTACTTTTATGTTGTAATTTCACGGACTGACATTTTCTATGACCTTGGAGATTTCCTCCTCAATTTGGTTCAGTGGAACTAGAAGTGTAAAATAAAATAAATAAATAGTATGGGAGAGAAGGAAAGATGCTTTATTGAAGGAGAAATCTCTTCTTATGCTAGATCAGTTTAATAGTCACTTGAAAAATTCTGTGAAAGAGAAATAGAGGGATGGAAATACAGAGCTTGCTGTCATTCTGCGAAGACTTATTTCATAATTGCAACCTCATGATGTCACAATAAATAAACCATTTAAGGTGTATCTGAGAGAGGAATGGAAAAATAGATGATGGATGAAATCCAGCATGAATTCACACCGAGGGCAACTATCAGATGGCCTACAATCAACAAGTGTGTCAGTAGATAAAACAGTCATATCGTTAAATCTTTCAAGAAGTGCGGCATAAGTAATGTTCTCAGTGGCAGCGAAAGCCATCTTTTGTATGAAGAGGACAATGATGATGCGAAGAGGAGGAAGAAAAAAGTTCAGGGGGATGATTTGTATGAATTTTCAAGGTCATTTTGTGAACTAAGATTTTTTTTATTTTGGCTTTGCAGTCTAATAATAAAAATGATAAAAATTTCATTTCTTAAAAAATTGCTTAAAAACTAAGGTGCATCTTGTACTCCATAAAATACAGTGACTACTGAGAGAGTATTGATTTGTGAAAGCAAATCAGCCACGACATTGCCCCTACCAGGAAAATGTTGGAAGTCTGTTGTAACTTTCACGATGTAGTCAAATGGTGGAAGTGTCATGGGCAGCAGTCTTTCTGCTGAATTGCTGATAAAATCTGCTTGGGAACTATGGTCCATATAGATTGTTAAAGATCTGCCCTTGCTGTATTGCTTTGTACACTGCGAATAGTTTCCTGTCATGGACTGACCACTTTCAATGGGAATACTTTAACTCTTCAGAAAAGAAGCACAGTTGCTATTGGATGCTTACTACTGACTGTAGGGGAGAATCATCTGCATTAGAGATGATCATCAGATGGGCAGTGGGGAGTGGGTCTGCCAGAGTTGCAGCCTGAGAAAGACAGTCTCTAATTTTTTTCAAATGCTTGTTCCATCTGTGGGGTCCAGTTAATATTTTTTTTCCTGAGGTGTACTTACCATCTAATGCATCTGTAAGAGGTGCCTGGATGGCAGCTACATTAGGCAGGTGCCTACAATAAAAATTTATCATTCCAAGAAAATGGTGTAATTCAGAAAGGTCTGTGGCTGTGATTGCAGTAGGTGACAAATGAGTGTGATACATCATAGTGTAGGCCGTATGCTGCCACTGCAAACCAAATAGCCAAAGAATCTAACTTGAGGCTGTTTCGGTAGACAGTTATCATTGTTGATGCTGATGCCAAGTTTGTGTAAATTATTGAAAACTAGTTTGAGATGCTCATCATGTTCCTCTTGGGAAGTAGAGAAGACCAAATTATCATTCAAGTAAGCATAGCAGAAGGGAAATTTGAAAAGGACATTGTCTATGAATCTTTGCTAAGTCTTTTCTGTATTTTTAAGTCCATAAAGCGTGTAAAGGAATTTATAAATTCTGAAAGTGGTGGTGATAGACTTCTTCGGAATGTCCTGTGGGTTCATAAGTATCTACTGATATGCTTTCTTGCAACACCATACACTGAACACTGAGGTGCCTGCCAAATAATCCGCAGTCTTGGATATTTGGGATGGGATAACTATCCGGTATCGTGCAAGAATTAAGAGTCCAGTAGTCGCCACACAGTCTATAGATGCTGTCCTCCTTTGGTACGACCCTGATGAGTGAGCCCCAAGGACTATTGGACTGTCTGACAATATCAGCTTGCAGTAACTCCTATATAACCTACTTAGACACACTAAATTTATCCGGAGCTAATGTTGGTGCCTTGAGTCAGGCTGGCAAGCCTGGCATGGTATTTATTTTATGAACTGTTTAGTTACTAATAACACACTGTCTGAAGTGCACACATGAATCTGGCAGGTTGGCGGAAATGCACACAAGAAGTGCACAGGTACCAGAAGAAGAAAGCACTGGACTGACCTTTGTTGGTGCTTGTTAAGCTGTTGAAGTCTGTACTGATGGTGTGTGGGAGACTGCTGCTCACTGCTCAATGTCTGCTACCTCATTTGTGATGGTATAGTCAGAAAGACGATGCTGCTCCTGACTGAGTTGTTTCACCTATGTTTGTGTGGTGGTGAGCTTGGCTGTAGATGCATAAATTTTGTTAGTATAGTGTGGCTTTTTTCATGTAGGCGAAGCGTGTCCTTCTGTATGTCAAAGTATCACTGAGTAATGTGTTGCAAGTACCTGTTGATACTGTTTGTGTGTGTCCACAAGCTGGTGTCCACAGCATTAGTTGCATGAGGGATTGTGGGTTGCTGCCGATTCCAGTCACAGAATGTTCTGGCTTTGCTGTAGAAGAGTTCTATGTGCCATATCAGGAGAGAGATGAAAATGTCTTTTAAAAGTCAGCCCCCAATACTGGTTCATTGATGCCAACATGAAAAATTGCTTGGAGAATGTATCTGCTAACCTGAAGTCTAAGATTTGAGACATGTTCCATATACTGCAGTGTATGAATTGTTTGCTGCACAGATCTTAAATGCCAATAGTTTTTTTCCATTAATGGTAGTTCATATGGAATTACACTCACCTCAGACTCATTGTCAACAAGAAAATACTGGTTGCAGGTTTGATCCAGGATGTAGAGTCAACTGCAGGTGGACGGTGTGCAATGAGATTGACTCACATGTCAAGGTAGTAGGTGACTTGAATTGGTGCAATGATCTGGAGTGTTTATACCGTGTTGGTGCTCCCGAGGTGCTCTATAGTTGTGTGCTTTATTACTGAAATGGCCATGAAACCAACAGAGGCATTGTCACATCGTCTTGTCGGCGAGTGGTGTGTTGGTGTTAGCCAGCCGTGTATTTCCTCTGGCTGGTTGGAGGTCACTGCCAAGGCAGGTGCATGTGACATCATCCTTAACACTGTTTGTGCGCACTGGAATCTTTTGGCTTTCTGCTGTTGTGCATCGTGACATGGTTCCTGACTGAAGCAGGGCTTGTCTTGTTGTTCAGTGAATTAACGCACTGTCACTGTTGTAACACAAATAAGATTCTGTCTGCTAAAATCAATTTCTCTGATGGCTCATTCTCACGTGAAATAATTGCTAACTGTAACTGGGGAGGTAGCTGTATGATCCACAGTGTCCATATGGTGTGTGAACTGGCTTGATTATTGCATCAGTCAGTGTTCAGGTGTTCAGAGACATCTCCAGAGTTGTGAAGGCACCTTGGTCTCCAAATGTTCATTGTAAATAACCTGATGCAACTGTTGTTCCAGAATTTGTGTTAGACGCTGGATGAGCACTGTTGTCATGATTCTTATATGTAGGTAGCCGGGGGTGACGAAATAACACCACTAATGAGGCTGGTTTGTTCACCAAGGTGGCACAGTATTGTGACAAACATGGAGCTGTCATCAGAAATGCTGTGATTGTGGAGAATGCACTCGAAAATAGCTAACCACATAGCTGGTTGTTTCAGCCAGAAAAGTGGCAGAAAAGTTTGATAGTCAAAATTCTGACATGCTTATAGTGCCACAGCTGGACAGAGAGCAACAGCGGATGAGCTTTCATGTGAAAACCAGGATGCAGAGGGAAATCCTGTGAAAGTGTTTGTGTGTGGCCCAAATGAGTGGACTCCACTTTGCAGTGTGAAAGAATTTGGCAGAACTGTACACATTGTGGTAGGCGTGACACCATTGAGAGATGTTGTTCCGTGTCTGTCGGAGACAGTTTGTTGAAATGCATCTTGCTGGTATGTGAATGAGTTGCATTCATCACCAGAGGCAGGCAGAAGATCAGTAGTTGATGCTCATCATTTCGATTCATGTGGGTACTTATTGACACCAACTACACTGCTGAACAAAATGTCATTTTCAGCTTTAACCAAAGACACGAATTGTCGCTGCTGATGCAAAGCACTGAACACAATACCATATGACTCACTGTTGTTGTTGTGGTCTTTAGTTCTATCACTATCCTGTATTAACTTGTCTCTTGACACTAAGGTTGTAAGATGTCTCCATTGTTGTTACAAACAAGATGAGTCGAACATAGAATAATTCGTAGCTGGTAAAGTTGTTTGATGTGGGGTCACCAATGTAGAACAGACATAAGTACCGGTGCTCCAGGTTAAGGGGTGTTGGAATGCCCTATCCCAACGATGTTAAATTTAGTGACTTGGCTTCCCTGTATTTCAGGAACCACTGTAGCCACTGACATGAAACTTTTACAGGACATTTAACTGTATGTTCTGAGTCTACTGAACTACAATAATTGCATTTCAGCCACTGCTTTCTGAAATACATTTCTTTAATTACACGATTAAAATTTGTGTACTTTTTTATGTTATCTTAAATAATTTTAATTATATATAACAGTATGTTGTTCTTTTAGTTCAGTAGACTCAGGACATGTATGTTGAAGAGGTTTCTGAGGTTTAGGGAAAAATGCAACAGAAGATGTAAATTTTCAGGAACGGTCTCTTAAAGTTTCAGAAGACTGTAACTCACTTAATATATGCTTAATTTTTTATTTTTAGTCACTCAGAAGCACCCTGCACCATACTCTATATCATCCTCTTGATCTTTTTCCAAGTCTTTCCTTCTTTCTGGACTCCTTAGTGGCCAATTGTGCTGCATACTCCACTTTATCAATGCGAACCTTGTCCATCTGTTCAAGTTCTGATGCAGTTTGCTTCAGGATTAGTTCCCATATGCTGTAGCACTTTCACTCTACCAATGTTGCCGTCATTAAAAGCAATAACAGCATCATTGACCCCCCACTTTAGTGTCTTCATTCCAACAAAAACATTGGTAAGAGAGTCCATATAAGATTATTGGGATTTTGAGTCTGGCCATGCAGACACGTCTTCAGTAGTTCAGTGTTTGCCAGGTCTCTGTAAATAGGTTTTATGATAACCATGATTGCTGCTGGGATGGAATGTTTATGGCCTGTATGAACTGTTTCAGTACTGGGCATTGCGGTAATTGCACCATGAAACAGGTCCAGGAGGGCAAAGGTGGTGTACTGGTGTTTCATCACTTGACAGTCTATGGAAGAAGGTAGCCCATATTGCCTGCTTCATTTTCAACAAATCCTCAGTATTATTTCTAATAGCCATCTCATAATTCTGCTGTAGTTCATCAATCATTTTGTCTGTCAGCCTGCGTCTTATGGTTTTACCATCAGAAAGTTTCTTGTCTCTCAAACTTTGTTTCAGCTTCCTCAACCTGATGCCCATCCTCTTCTGGACATGACCACCACATTCCAGTTTTGTGGTGATCTTCTCACCATAAGGCTGAGCAGCTACTACACTGTTATATGCTCGATCACCTAAGAACTTAGTGTAACACACTCCTTTTTCGTTTAGAGATCGACTAAAAATTTCAATAGCTGCAGAGGCCTCCATACCACCACTTGTTCCTCCATAATTTCTGTCACAGGTATGCCCTTCTTCATTGTCTGATTTACACTTACAATGATATTTGTTTAAAATCTGGAAATGTATTACCTTTCAGCATCCACACTGGTCACTGTAGCAACAGAATTCTTAGAACTGTAGCCACGCTTCTGCCAACTGACATCGAAAGCTACTGGTATGTTGGTCGTACCATCATTTATTTCAACAGCTTCATTTGCAGCACCCTTCATTGACTCACACGCAACAGATTCCACAGCAGCTCCAATAAATCCTGCATACGTGTCGATTTTACAAGGTGGGCATGGCATATTCATCACGGCACACATTGTTTATGTTGCAGTGTGTCCTTTGCCAATAGCTCTCAATCCATAAAACCGCATAACATTTACTTCAAAATAATTATCCTTACACTAATCAGAATTCCAAAAGGAATGAGTATATTTACAACTGGCACAATTAATGACAAGTTTCCTGGCTAATCCATTTGATACCTCACTGTCTTCATGTGAACTAACTGGCCCTCCACATATTTTACAACACACACATTCACCTAACACCCTTGTTAGGATGTGTAACTCTATCAGAATATAACGTAACCTACCATTTACATCACTTTCGTTTTGAGAAAACTGTGTATCACAACATTTTATTTTAATCTTCGATGCACTAATGGGTGTTTCTCTAGATACTGATGAGTTTCCCTGTATTTCAATGTCTGTAACTTCACACACCACATGTTGAACACAGTGTTTCCTTTTATTTGAAAATCTGTTACCATGAAACCCCAAGTTTCTTAAAAAACACTTCGTTTTGGCATCATACTTTACTTTTTGAGAGATTTACCAATCTATTCATCACTTTTCCTCGGAAAAATGTTAGCATTTTGACATACAATGTGTGTTTATACTATGAAATGATACAATACTGTTTTTGACAGTGCTACCAATACAAACACGTAATTTAACCTTCATAACACAGCAATCCAAGCCATCTATATAAAAAATTACCAATTTTATTAGATCTTGAAGTAGTGCATGTAAAAATTTTAACATTTTCAACCGGTGTAGATTATATTGGAAAAATAAAAAACTTCCCATGTGAGTTTGAGTGATATATATATCATTTTATTCAGAAAATTACAAATTTTATAATGAGATAAAAATCTGAAAATGAGGGGAAAAAAATTTCCCGTTCTAACTCCCTTAAGTAATGGAGGTCAGAAAACCATGAATTTGGACTTGATTATTAGGCATAAATGAATCGGAGAACATACTTACATCATACGTACATCACAATAGCTCAAACGCGCTTAGTGAATGTCTTGCAGTGTAGCAGTAGCACTGGCCAAAGAGCTGCAGCATGTGATTTTGCTAGGCTGCCACAGGTTTGAAGATGGCAATTTGGTTGCGAGTGAGTGAATCCAACAAATGTGAATGTGAAATAAAAGTTGTCATGGCAAATGGAGCTTGCTTTCCAATATAAATTATAAAAAGGCTATATAAATTTCGGATGCTGTGTTCAGCCATTGATGTCACTTTTCCCAACACTTTAGCAGGATGAATTGCACTAAAATGATGCATATTGGAGAGATTCTTAACACGGTGTAACACTTAATTTTTTTTTTAAAACCACGCAGGTATGAATATCAAATGCCAAATACAGCACCTTAGCTTTTAAGACACTTACAGGAACGTGGCAGCTTCTTGGTAGCTACTATTTTTCTCTCTCTACAGAATCCATCATTTTTAGTGCAGTTTGTTATGTTAAAGTGTCGGGAAATGTCATGTTGGCAGCTAAACATAGTACCAAATTAAGAAAAACTTCATTACTTAATGAACAAGTAATTTCCCACCTTTTACATTTTCCCCTTAAAAATTATACCACTTCTCATAAGTCCCTTGAAAGTTTAAATGAAGTTTCATTGTCTATTGATTCTAATGGCAACATTTAGACCTAACCTCTTTGAGCATGTCCTCACTGAAACTGATATCAGTGACCATGAAGCAATTACTACAATGAATACCACAGTACCAATGGCATTTAAAACAGGTAGGGAGATTTATATGTTCAGCAAATGGGATAAAAATGTTGTAGTGTCTTATCTCAAAGAGGATTTGGGAACATTAACTCTGGACAGGTGCAGGTAGAAGAACTGTGGTTCAACGTTAAAAGAATAATTGACTGTGCACTGGATAGATAAGCACCTAGTAGAATAGTTCATAATGGGTGTAAAACAAAACACGAGTATGTAGACAGACAGCTGCAGAATTAAATGCACTTCACTGTTACCAGGGCAGCGTCTAATGCCTTCAGTGACTACTGTAGCAGAATCTTATCAAAAGAAAGATCTCTTGCAAACTCCAAAGAAATTTTGTTCGTATATAAAGGCTGTTAGTGGTCTCATAGTTAGGAACCTAGACATTCGCAGATAAGACAAAGACTGAAATTGAGGGTAACAAATTAAAGGCAAGAATAATTAACTTCATTTTCAGATGTACAAGGGAAAATGCAGGAGCATTGCCCAGTTTAAGACTCACACCTGTATTAAAACAAGTGATATAGATGTTAGTGTCAGTGTTGTTAAGAAGCAGCTGCCCAATGTAATCTCTATCAGATTCTTAACAGATCCACTGTAGAATCTTTTGAAAACAGTGATCTCCCCCATGTCATACAACGTAGATTCCGAAAACAGTTATTGTGGAAACACAGCTCATGCTTTTCTCACATCTTTCCTGAAAGTCATGGATGTAGTATATTCATATAAAGCAAACACACTGATAAGCGTGCACTATTTGGTGTATGAAACCATCATTAATTTGTCATTCCAAACACACTTAGTGTGATGAGTCTAAAAAATGATTAAAAAAACTTGTGGCAAATCAGTTCTTTGGTTAATGTGTACTATGTTCAATAAGTAAACAGTCACTGAAACTCCATGTTTAACATGCAGGACATTATCTCTGAGTGATTTATATGAAATTAGTAGCATGAAAGAAGTATGTCAGAAGTTGGCATGGCAGTCAAAGCTAGTTATAACAATGTAAAAATTGCAAGATTGTGATTAATCAATAAAGTTAATATGTATTAGTTGACATGTACCGTTGACATATATGAGGGCCGTTTGGTCCAATCAGACACAAAATTAAAACCACAGTGAAAATCCAGTAGAGCTTTGTGCAGATGTCTTGCACAGTATCTCTTGTGTGCCCATCGATTGCGTTATGTCACACATACCAGTTCTTAGAGCACAGTGAGCATTTAAACATGTCTACAAGAATAGTGTCTCCCACCAAGTGTGAAGTGCATGCTGCCATTCGATTTCTTCATGTTGAAGGCCGCAGAGTAGTTGACATTCATCGACAAATGAGTCACGTGCATGGTGAAACTTCCATTAGTGACAGCAAAGTGTGGCAATGGTGCAGGAACTTTGAAGCAAAACGTACAGATGTTCATGATGCAGACAGTCAGGGAAGGAAGCAAATATCAGCTGATAATTTTGTTCAGTGACTGAGTTAGGTTATTTGAGAAAATCATAGGTTCACAGTGTCTGTGTTCAGTGATTCATTTCCTGAAATTTCAATGTCAGCTCTTTATAACATTGTGAGTGAGAGACTTCAGTACTGCAAACTCCATGTGAGATGGGTTCCCAATATGCTACCTGACCATCACAAAACAAAGCAAGTGGGTGTCACCTTATTGTTTCTCCAGCACTTCCATGATGAAGAGAAGATATTTTGAACAAATGCGTCATAGGAGCAAGACATGGGTCCATTTCAAAAATGAAGAAACTGGACTCGCATTCGGGAGGACGACGGTTCAATCCCGTCTCCAGCCATCCTGATTTAGGTTTTCCGTGATTTCCCTAAATCGTTTCAGGCAAATGCTGGGATGGTTCCTTTGAAAGGGCACGGCCGATTTCCTTCCCAATCCTTCCCTAACCCGAGCTTGCGCTCCGTCTCTAATGACCTCGTTGTCGACGGGACGTTAAACACTAACCACCACCACCAAAAATGAAGAAAAATAAGAGCAATCCAAACAGTAGATGTCTTCTCACTGCCCAAGCAAACCAAAGAAGTGCAAGCAAAGCTCCATGAGAAAGTGTATGGTTACCACGTTCTGGGACCAAAAAGGAGTTTTGTTGGTGGAATTCATGGAATGTGGCATGACCATCACTAAGCTTCATTCAGCATGACTCTTTAACACCTATGAAGGATAATATGCAACAAGCAAATAGTAACATTATCATCAATCATAGTCCTCCCTCATGACAAGGCTTGAGTGCACACTACAGCTGCAACAAAGGCACTCAGCAGTGTTTTTGAAGGGAGGTGTTGGGTTAGCAAGATAGACATCATTTTGACACTGATAATGAGCTACAGACCAACATAGAGAATTGGCAAAAAGCGCATGCACCTGCTGTCTATGGCAAGGGAATTGGAAAATTTGTACTATGCTATGACAAATGTCTAACTCGAAGCAGTGACTGTGTAGAGAAGTAGCCAAGAGGTATATCTAAATGTTGCAGATAAAACATTTTTCATTTTCACTGTGGTTTCCATTTTGTTGCCAATTGGGCCTCGAAGAAAACAAGAAGAAAAAATAGCCCTTTCAGAAACAGAATGACTAGTGTATCTCAGTTAAAATAGCACTAATAATCTTCGTTTTAGAGAATCAACTGTAACAAAATACTGATGTGCCTGAATGAAAGTAAAAAATGTGTAAGCTAGCGGGTAAAGTACTGCTGGCATAGCATCTAGCTGTGAATTTTTCTTGCAGATGTGCTCGTTGTTCAAAATACTGATGGCCAGTACCCAGATAAATAAATTTTCAAGGAATGAATTGAAACTGACAAAGTATGGTAATGCTGTGGTTTTAAATGTAAAAACTACATTTGAAAATTTATGGAGCAGAAAGACTGGCCTGTACACTTTTCAGTGATTGCAGACTCGTATCACTTGAAAGTGTTAAGGTTACACTAAATTACATGTGTGTGTTTCATCTTAATCGTTTAGTGGTCATTGTGATTACATTTGTGTGAATCTTTTAGAGAGGCTACAAAAATAAAAGACTATAGATTTATTTTAATACTGAGATGTAAGTCACAATCTGATACACCTAAGGAATTTTGAAATTCGTATGCTTAAGGATACAGGGTACTTATAAAAGGTGGAAAAATCGAAAGTTTTTTATGACTTTATTAAAGTCTATTGTCTTTCCTGATTACATTGATGTATAGATTATAAGGCTTCAAATGAAAAATGACCTATATATACCAAATTTTAAAGTTACGGTCATGTATGGCGCCATTCCCCCTTCATTTCTGTTACAGAAAGCAGTATTATTTTGAAAAGAACTGTGAACTTTCTGTTTCCAGCGATTACGCATATGATACATTGTATATGTTGCTAACAGTGTAGGTTTCTAGTGTCTGTAAATGATTACCTTTGCTAGTATTTACTTTTGTTTCGCTTAAGATGTTTGTTCACATGTTACTGAATGTTTGTTGCTCAGGTGCTACATATATTTGTGGAAGTACTTATCCTTTAGTGTGCAATAAATACGAACTATGCCATGCATCGAGAAATTCAATAAAAGGAAATTCCGTGGAAACCAGCTCACAAACAAAGCAAGCCACACTGCTGAAAGTAACCTATGTATCAGCTCTCCAGCTCTCCCACATGGCACCCCTCCTGGTGATTCAAATTTTTGTGTTAACAATGACACTGTTTGTAGTGGTTTTGTTATTGTTGATGTGGGCATCTTATCTCCTTTGATAAAGGAAGTGGCGAATTGTAGATAGTGTGATGGTGTAGGCTGTCTGGAAATAACTGAACAACAAAGCAGCAGGAATGGTTTAGCATCAGAATTAGTTGTTCTGTGTAGATCCTGGCCATTAGACAGACTGCACCTCTGAATGATGTTACAGCAATGAGAAAAGCTGTATGGGCCACCTACTTTCATAAGTTGTCCATAGATGACCACTCTGTTCATGGACTTTGCCCTAAAGGAGCAGATTATTGGTGTGGTTACCAAAAAGCAAAACAAAGAGGTCAAATATACCATCATAAGCATTCTCTTCCTGAGCCTGTGAAGAATGAAATGAAACTAATTTTTAGAGACCTGAGTGACCCTGTTTTGCTTAGTAAATGTCTTCATGGGAGCTGTCTTCTTGTAGGCACTCAGAATACAACTGAAAGTTTCAACCATTGCATATGTGAAAGATTACCCAAGAATGTTTTTGTAGGGCTAAATACATTAGAAGTTGGTGTACTAGATGCAGTGATATGTTTCAGTGGTTGAGTGATAGGAAGGTTGGAAGTCCTGAGAAATTTAGGCATAAAATGAGGCTCTAATATGGAAGATCAATTGCTTGCGTGTGACAGACAGTGGGTGCATGAAGCTGAAAGATTTGCTCTCGAGGTTACCAAAGAAGCAAGAAATGCTGAAAGGAATGCGAAGACGAAGAAATGCTTCAGGATGAAGACTGTGCTTCAGGAATATTCTGAAGCACAGTTTAATTGGACTCATATCTTCATTCACATTTTCCCACAAGTTGTATTTTTCAGAATTCAGGTACAAATATTTCCTAAAGTTTATAAAGCATTGCTCTAATTTTTTTTCTGTAACTTGCAGTAGTGCATACTTATGTAGTAGACCTAAGCTTTATTGCAGAAGCAACTAAATTATAGGAAAAATAACATTGTTATTAGGAAAAAAATTGTAAAAATTAAAATGTAAGGTGTGATATTTTTTTAATCCTTGTAATATACGTAATAAGTGGAATTAATTAAGTCTAGTACCTCAGCCGTCATGTCGTGCACATCTGGTAAAAAATTGGTCTCCTTCAAACGTATAACATTGGATTAAATGGTACCTCAGTTTCATGCACCAATCTGCATTGGTGATTTTTGACTTATGCGCTGCTCCATACGCATTCTTCATTCTCCAACAGATGTCTATCAGTGTTTCACCTTTGTCTGCCAAGAAAAGAATAACAGCACATTGGTCCTGTTTGGATGCATTTGGTAATAAAGTCACCATAGTTTACATTTTCACATTTACCACATGCACATTGGAAAGATGCGAGTGTCACACTAATCCCTTGCCTACATGCCTGTGTTTGTATACCAGCATTGGAATCACATTATGTTGCATATACGCTGCAGCTGTACCCTCAAATGAAAAATTTCCATTGCCTCTTATATCACAAATGAGAGTCAATGACTGACATTTTCTGGAGACAAACATTGAATTTCGCAGTAGGTCATCTTTGACTTGAGCGTCTTGGCATCTCAGGGAATAAGTAGTAACAAATCCCCCCTTAAATACCAGTCACAGACTCGTTATGATTATATCTTGGGAGTTTTCACCCAGAATAGTAAAATAATTAGTGATGGCTGCAGATTTTGTTATTGGTGGTAACATTGCTTTTTTATGGAAAGTGTGATTAAAAGAAATATAAAATTTGCTTATAAATGTCATATTGCCTTTCTAAAAATTGTATGTAGGGATTAGCAGTAAAATAAGCAAAAGTGGTCAGAAAAATTGCAGTCTACATGTGCTGTTGGTAACCTCACCAAGAGGAAAATTTTCTGTGTGATCTGTCCACTCATGTTTACTGCTTTCATATCTTACTAATTTTTTTTTCAGTTTTATAAGCCTGAAACATATATTTCTGTTTGCAGGTGTGAGGTTGCTGCTGGAAAAGCAATTGACAAAAAAGACCACATTGATACAACAGGTTTTCACATTGAGATGGGGACAGCACAGTTTGGAGCATGGGCGTCATGGGCCTGCTGGGTGGGGCTCGCTGTTTTAGCACTTCTAAAAATGTGTCGTTACCACCAGATTGAAAATATGAGAGTTAGTATGTTCCGTGAACGTCAAAGACTGGTGAATGAAAATGCTGCTACTCTTGATCGGACAGATGACAATGGATCAAAGCCTTCCACATTATCTAGGGCATAATATTTGTGATGTAAAGCAGTTTTAAAGTGTGTTTATTAAGAATACTTTACTGCAACAAATTTGTTAAAAGATGTTCATAAGTAATGTTTAACACAAAAATTGACACAAGTAGGCAGAGTAAAATCAAAGACCTGGAGTATTTAACAACTTGCACAGCAATGTCAGTTATAAACTCGTGTCAACTAGTTAGCCCCAAAACTTGGGCATAACCCCTAGTATGTTTAAAGAGAATAAAAAAATAAGAGGAATGAACATATCATTGAGTAAAAGTGCAGTTGGAACAGTTTCAATTTAGAATTAGGAACACTCCAGACACAGTTATAAAAATGACACAGTTATAAAACTATCACTGGTTATTTGTTACATAATTCATGTCATGCTATCCATGCTGAACTGAATTGTTTGTTGGAGTACAGAAAAGAATAAAGTTTGTTTTAATGAGGCAAAAGTAACTGTGTGTGACATAGATAATTTTCAGTGTTAAGCTATTTTAATAGGCTAACTAATTTGGTATCCTACAAAGTGTTTGTTCAATTTCAGTTTTTGTAATAAACGTCTGAAAATCTGTTATCATTTTTTACCTGCATTTGTAAGATTTCAGTTTGTACATTGCATTGTATTTAAAATTATTGGTGTGTTTACTGAAACTGATGGGCAAATAGTTTTTGAACAGGAAATGATGCGTTAAAACATTGATGCTTATCTTTACATATTAAACCTTTCAGACCTGATTTTTTTTTTTTTGTTTTTTTTTTTGTTTTTTTTTTTTTTTTTGTTTTTTTTTTTTGGGGGGGGGGGGGGGGGGGAAGACTTTTATTTTAATACTCTAATGCTCTTAGGTGCTTTTTTATGATTTTACAAGCAATATTTACAAAAATATATTCACTTATTTTCAAAATATACTCTGTTCACAATTGTGTACACTAGGTCTCGGTCAACAAATATCTTACTTTTATTTACGTAACCTTGCAGCATTGTTTTGCACACCAGCAGCCATTTGCAATACAGCTTTTCACATCCCAGGCTGATGTATAGGCTTGGGAATGGTCTACAGGCCATGCGGACATCCTGTGTAGGAAGCACACGCTGTGTGGAATGGGAACTTTGTCATTATAGGTCCAATGACCTGTTGTGTTACAGAATTCCTCACAAAATCATCCAGGACTTTTGAGTTCTGCCAGTTCATAAAGGGTTAAAAGTGTCCATGACTGTTGAATGAGCTATTATATTATTCTCATTCACTGCAAAAGTCCATGGTTCATAACTTCCTGAATTGCACTGGATTTGTATGTAAATCTTTTACTTTTTGTAATAAAAGTCCAACACTCATGATTTTTTTCCCCGCATTTAAGCATAAAACTCTATGCCAAACAAATACCTCCGTCATTAAGCCAAGACAGAGCATAAAGCTGACCAAATATAATTCTTAACTAAGCATATAGTTGTAGCCATGATCATTTGTATAACTTTTTAACAATGAGAGGATGTTTACTCCTTTCTTAAGATATAACTACAGTTTTATAACCCAAATGATTTATCATGGTTACACTGTAGTTTTGCTTGACTGTGTTGAGAGAAAGAACTGTATTAAAGAAGTCAAGTAGTTATTAGACAGAAGCAGCGAGTGGTACCCTTTCCAATGCAAATAGAGCTGAAGTTACTAATTAGAATTTTCTGAATTAATGTGCTATAGGAGACTATAGTAAAGGTTGAAACTGGTGTCGATGAAAATATTAAGATTAATTAAATGGTAATTTCTGTGGAATGAAAAATTATCAGTGTAGATTAAAAAAGTGTGTGTGCGGAAGGCGTAGGTAGAACATTAACTGTTAGGAAGCAATAAACTAACGAGGGAACTGCCCAATCCAATATGTCAAAACCTGTCCTGAATTTGTAATACAGGAAAAAACACAATGTCAAAATTTTAGCTGCTAAGACACACTGCAAGTAATTTTAAAAAATGTTTAAATTTGCCAAATTCCTAATTCCCCAGGGGCCAGGGAAAGGTACATCTCTGCTGTAGCTATAGTATACAGTGCATGTGCAACACAGCAAGTACACATCTGTGATTGATGGCACATCAGTAAGCAGATAATACGGCACAACCCAATTGTAATTTGTAAAGCGAATTTCATTTTTCGTTGGTAGTTTCCCTGACAGTTATTTGCTCAAATTTGCAAATCATTTAAAATCCATTATAATTAGCAGTTGCCTTTGTCATATCTGTAAGTGTTGACAATGGAGATAAAATTGAATTAATTTTCCTTGTAATTTCTTGGCATATGTTTGCTAGTAGCCTCTGTCTTTGTGTTGGTTCCAGAGTTTCACAGTGATGTGGTTTACAATTAATGTTTTCAACCCTCTTCTTCTTCTTCTTCTTCTTCTTCTTCTTCTTCTTCAGTAGTGCTATAGCCCTTGGTGAGCCTTGGCTTCTTCAACAATCTTCTTCCACACTTCTCAGTTATTTGCTGCTCTTTTCCACCCCAGGACTCCCATACTGGTGAGATCCACTATTATGTCATCAATCCATCTTTTTCTAGGTCTCCCTTTTCACCTAACTGAATTGATCACACCTTTCATCATTGTGTTTGGAATTATATCCCCTGCCATTCTCTCCACATGTCCTAGCCATTGTATTCGCTGTGATTTCACAAATTTTACTATGTCCATACCTTGTATTAACTCTTTTAATTTGGCAATGTAGTGTATTCTCCAGCCTTCTTCCTCCCTTATTGGCCCATGGATTTTGTGTATTATTTACTGCTCAAAGGTTCTTAGTGCATTTTTATCATGTTCTGCCAACGTCCATACCCGTGTGTGATAACTGGCCAGACTAGGGAGTTATGTATTAGCAGTTTTGTTTTTCTTGTAACAAGGCTATTTCTGAAAAGTTGCATATTTCCTAAGTAAGCTCTGTTTCCTGCTTGTATTCTTTCCCTTATATACTTTCCAATAGTGTTATCACTTGTTATCAGGGCTCCCAAGTAGTTAATGAGGGATACTCCTTTGAAGCATTTCCCATTGCTGTTTAGGTCTTTAGTGGTTCTTCTGGCCTCAGATTGTTATATTACCATACATTTTGTTTTGTTTTCATTTACTATGAGGCCAATTTTTAAGGCTTCTGTTTCCATTGCCTGGTATGTTTCTTGGAGTGTGTTGATATTTCTTCCTATTATAGCAAATGCCATCAGTGTATGCACATATCTGGTTAGTTTTCATAAATATGGTGCCTCTTTTGTTGATTTTATTTAATACTCTATGCAGGGTTATATTGAATTGGACAGTGGAGAGACTACCACCTTGCTTCACAAGTTTATTAAAGTCAAAGCTTTCACTTGTTCTGCTAAGGACCTTTACTTTCGCTCTTCTCTCTGTCATTGTCATTCTGATTAGTCTTATTAGTTTAGCACATATACCAACTTCTTCCAGTACTCTGCATAGTTCTTGCTGGTTTGTGCTGTCAAAGGCTTGTTTGAAATCAATGAATAGGAAATGCAGATCTATCTCATATTCATAGAACTTTTCCATCATTTGTCTTATCACAAATATTTGATCAGTTGTTCCTCTGCCTGTTCGAAAGTCACACTGATATTACCCTAATATGCCTTCTGTGCACTTCTGTGTACTTCTGTAGCCTTTTGTTTAATATACTTGTGAAGATCTTATAAGTTGTGCTTAGGAGTGTCGCATCTCTATAGTTTTCACATGCTGTTCTGTCCCGTTTCTTATAAATGGGGATTATTATTCAGTTTTCCAATCATCTGGCATAGTTTCTGTTTCCCATATATCTGATATTAATGGGTGCAGTTCATTTGTTATGGCCTTACTACCAGTTTTTATTAATTCAGGGATTATGCTGTCTTCCCTAGGGGCTTGATTCTTTTCTGACTTGCGCACAGCCTGGGAGACCTGTTGTAGTGTTGGCTTTCTTGCCTCATTGGCATCATTGTCTACTTCCAGCTCCACTCTTCCCTCCTATGCAGCTGTCTCTTCATCTTCTAGGCTGGTGCTTAGTGTATCTTTGAAACATTCTGCCCATCTTCCCACTATCCGTTCTTCCTCCCTTATCATTTTTCCATCTTTACTGAAACAGGCCATTAGTTTTGGCTGGAATCTATTATTCATTTTGTTTACAGCATGACAGAACTTTCTTATTTCATTCTGTTCCTTTAACTTTTCTAATTCTTGAAATTTCTTCTTAGTCCACTCTCTTTTCTTTCTTTTACACAGTCTGTTAGCTCTTCTCCTTAAATCTCTATATTGTTCCACATTATTTCTGGTTTCTCTCTGTAGCACTTTTGTTCTTGCCCTCTTCTTTTCCTCTATTGCTGACCTGCAGTCTTCACCAAACCAGTCCTGGGTTCCTCTGTTCCTTCATATGCCTTCTATTTCTTCTGCAGCATCTTTAACAACTTTTTCAATCTTGTTCCACTTTTTGTCTACTCCTACTACGGTCTCTTCACTGCTCAACTTTCTGCTTAGTGTTACTTGGTATTTTTTTTTTTTTTTTACTTCATTAGGGATTTTCAGTTTGTCAGTATTCGATTTCATCCTCTTTCCTATTCTGTTACCATTTGTTAGTGACAGTTTCTATCTCATGACTGATTTTCTGACAAAGTAGTTTGAGACACAGTTTGGTCCTCTGCAGCTCTGTACATCCATAATTGATGTGGAGTGGTGTACAATCACTAAAATATGGTCAATCTGATTGATTACTCCATTGAGTGTAGTCGTCAAAGTACCCATATGGATCTTTTTATGTGAGAAGCAGATACTTTTAGTAATCGTATTATTTCATGCTGTGAATTGGCATAGTAAGTCTCCATTCTCGTTGTTTTCTTCATGTCATAAATATTTTCCAGAAACTCCATGTGGATGTTCATTCCTCCTTATTTTTGCACTAAAATCTCCTGTTACTAGCATCGGGTCATATTTAGGTACTGCACAGCATACTTTTTCCAAGTCTTCGTGGAACTGTTCTTTAATTATATCCTCGTTTTCTTTTGTTGATGCATGTGCATTCACTACTGATAAGTTTCAACCTTCCAAAGCTAAAATATAAACATGGTATGGAATTGAAATCACCCACTTTTACTCTAGACCTACATATGTGTTATTTATTAGTTAATTTCTTAGACATTCATTCTTATGATTTTGACACTTCATTAGAAATTGTGGTAACATTAAAGAAACAGGAAATAACTTGGACAGTTCTGTGAATTGTGGTTAGAATGATGATTGTTGTGCTAATTAAAGCCCTTAAAAAACCTTCCAAAACAAAAGAAAATGTTTGTAGTAATAGCTTTCAGTGACAAACGATGCAGAGTTTTTGTTAAATGAGGGAGGGAAAGAACACTTAAATTTAAGCGGTGTGCAAAGCTGGTTTCATGTTGTAAAATCTGAATAAAAATTGAATAAATGGAAGAAAGATTTACGCGAAGTACTAAATATGCATCAAAATGAAACTCACAAAAGTGAGAAAGAGAAACTACTCAAAAGATTTAGAACTGCTCATGAGTCAGTGCACAGTTACCAAGGAAGATCTATGAGATGGGCACTCTGAATTGCAAGTGATGTGAACATTACTGATTTCAGGCTTGTTTGATCTTGTTAAACAGACTTGGTAAAGTGTATGGAAGAGGAAGTCGCAAAATTATGAAGTTTACCTCAGGTATACGCATAGAGATGTCATTAATAGGTAATATCTTAGAGAAATTCATAGCTGATGTGAAGATGGAGCTCCTTATTATTCCCTAAAAGCTGCATATATAGACAGTCAGTCAGGTTTCGTACAAACTGCACTTTGTCATTTTGAGCAAAGACAAGACAGTCACTTGAGCAGTCAATGAAACACATACACAACAAAGCCAGTGATAAGTATCAGTAAATTAATGTTTCTGCAACTTTATCTCTGTCTTCCAGAACATCAATGCAAATTAGGACCAAGAATGGCGAAGAGTTCTCGGGCTTCCAGCCGGGTGGCGGTGTCTTCAAACGGTGACGTTTTGACGAGTGACATACTCATCATCTTCTGGCGAAGTGCCGAGACTTTGCGGATGCCGGTCCCTTTATACCTGCGATGTGCCCCCCACCACCTGGCCGCGGGAGGCTGGGTCCAGAGGAGCCGGCGGGCAAGGTGGAGGGGGAAGTAGGTGCGCCGTTCGTGTCTCCATCAGAGCATTCTGATTGCGTCTCGTGAGCTGGACGGTTCTTGTTGCGTTCCTGGCGTATTGCGGCTAATGCTGGATTCCAGGCCGCGCTCAGTTGATAGCCTTCGTCCCTGTTCACAAGGTTCTCGTGGACCCGTATTTCTATTGATTCTTTAATGACGCTATCCCAATAGCTCCCGGCTCGGCATAGCACCCTGGTGTTTTCGAAGTCAAAGGTGTGGTTTTCTTTGATGCTATGTTCAGCTATAGCAGATTTCTCTATCTGTCCAAGTCGAACATGCCTGATGTGTTCCTCGCACCTTTTAGAGATGCAGCGCTGCGTTTGACCAATTTACTGCACACCACATTCGCAGGCAATGTTGTATATACCAGGTGTGTTTAGTTTGAGTGTGTCTTTAACTGAGCCCAGCAGCTCTTTCGTCTTCGGCGGTGGTCGGAAGACGGTATTTATGTTAGATTTTCATAATAGCCTCCCGATTTTGACTGATGTGGACCCCAAATGTGGAAGAAAGGCGAGTCCATTGTTAACTTCCTCTTCCTCTTCCTGAACTTTGTCAGCCTGTCTCCTCTTGAAGGCCCTGCCAATCTGTGTTTCACTGTACCCGTCTTTCCGAAATACCTCTCTTAGGTGGTGTAATTCGTCTGAGAGGCTTTCTTTGTCACAAATGACGTGCGCCCTATGCACCAAGGTGGTCAGTACTGACTGGCGTTGCGCCGGATGGTGGCAGCTGGTTGCATGGAGGTACAGGTCTGTGTGTGTCTTTTTTCTATATACTGAATGGTCCAGCGTGCCATCCGCTTTCTTCCTGATCAGTATGTCCAGGAATGGAATACAGCCATTCTCTTCTACTTCCATCGTGAAGGTTATATTCTCATGCATGCCGTTTAGGTGGTCCATAAACTCCTCCAGTGGCTGCCTGCCATGCTGCCAAATCACGAAAGTGTCGTCCACATAGCGGAAGAAGTGCCTGGGTTTACGGTGAGCAGTTTGTAGTGCCACCTCCTCAAAGTGTTCCATATAAAGATTCGCGATCCCTGGAGCAAGGGGAGATCCCATGGCCACTCCATCCACTTGTTCATAATGCTCTCCATTGCACTTGAAGTAGGTGGTCGTAAGTGCATATTCAAAGAGCTTCACTGTTTCAGGCTTGAAGTGCCGATTAGGGAGCGCCAAGGCGTCCTGTAGCGGTACTTTCGTGAACAAGGAGGTGACGTCGAAGCTCACGAGTAGGTCATCACTCTGTATTCGGATGTCCTTCAGTATTCTAACGAAATCCACGGAGTTTTTCACGTGATGACTGCAGTGTCCCACCAGTGGTTTCAATAGTGTCGCCAGGTATTTGGCCAGTCCATAACTGTGCGAGTTGATAGTGTCCAGAATCGCCCGTAGAGGCACCCCGTCTTTGTGAATCTTGGGCAACCCATACAGGCGCGGTGTCGTTGGCGCTCTGGGATACAGCCGTTTCTGCACTGCCTCTGGTAGATCTGAGTCCTTCAGTAGCGCCACGGTTTTCCTGGTCATCGTCGATGTAGGGTCCTTGTTGAGCTTCCTGTAGGCTGGGTCTTGCAGCAGAGAGCAGATTTTCTGTTGGTAGTCGACTGTGCGAATCAGCACCGTCGCATTTCCCTTGTCTGCTGGGAGGACCATGATGTCAGCATCATCCCTCAGTGCGCGGATAGCCTCTCGCTCCTGCGCAATAAGGTTAGCTTTAGGGAGTCATGACTTGTCGATGATCCTGCAGGTCTCCCTTCGGATCTGCTCAGCTTCCTCCTTGGGTAGGCCCCGGATTGCTTCCTCTACGCTGCTGATGATGTCCCGTTTCGGTATGGTCCTTGGTACAGGTGCAAAGTTCAACCCTTTCGTGAGGACAGAAGTTGTGGCTGCATCTAGCACCTTATCTGTCAAATTTACAATAGCTCTGGTGCTGTTTGTCACCTTCTGGGTCGACTGAGCTCCAGAGAGTCTGCCGAATTTGTTGATCTGTTTTGCGGCAACATGTCGTTTCTGCACCTCACTGTCGGCGTGAGAGCTGCAGTCAACCAACTCCCAAGTGTGTGCCGGTAATGCTTCTGCCATTTTCAGGTGACATGCGATCAGGATGCGTGCATTCTTGTCCAGTTCTTGCCGTGTGTAGTGAATGCGTTTCCTGACAATGGCCATCCCTGCTCGCCGTAAAATACATTCGGTTTTCTTCGTTTTCACAGGATGTCTTAATTCCGCAAATCGTGGCAAGATGTTCTTGTCTTGGCAACGTTGGAGGAAAGCCAATGAGCTGAGCAATTTGGCTTTCCTGTTGCGTTCTTTCTGCAGTAGCTTGAAGCTACAGAGCATCTCCTCCCCGTAGAGGTGTCGTAAATGTGAATGTATGCTTTCCCGGCGTATACAGCTGGCGAAGAGTTCTCGGGCTTCCAGCCGGGTGGCGGTGTCTTCAAACGGCGACGTTTCGACGAGTGACATACTCATCATCTTCTGGCGAAGTGCCGAGACTGCTGCAGAAAGAACGCAACAGGAAAGCCAAATTGCTCAGCTCACTGGCTTTCCTCCAACGTTGCCGAGACAAGAACATCTTGCCACGATTTGCGGAATTAAGACATCCTGTGAAAACGAAGAAAACCGAACGTATTTTACGGTGAGCAGGGATGGCCATTGTCAGGGAACGCATTCACTACACACGGCAAGAACTGGACAAGAATGCACGCATCCTGATCGCATGTCACCTGAAAATGGCAGAAGCATTACCGGCACACACTTGGGAGTTGGTTGACTGCAGCTCTCACGCCGACAGTGAGGTGCAGAAACGACATGTTGCCGCAAAACAGATCAACAAATTCGGCAGACTCTCTGGAGCTCAGTCGACCCAGAAGGTGACAAATAGCACCAGAGCTATTGTAAATTTGACAGATAAGGTGCTAGATGCAGCCACAACTTCTGTCCTCACGAAAGGGTTGAACTTTGCACCTGTACCAAGGACCATACCGAAACGGGACATCATCAGCAGCGTAGAGGAAGCAATCCGGGGCCTACCCAAGGAGGAAGCTGAGCAGATCCGAAGGGAGACCTGCAGGATCATCGACAAGTCACGACTCCCTAAAGCTAACATTATTGCGCAGGAGCGAGAGGCTATCCGCGCACTGAGGGATGATGCTGACATCATGGTCCTCCCAGCAGACAAGGGAAATGCGACGGTGCTGATTCGCACAGTCGACTACCAACAGAAAATCTGCTCTCTGCTGCAAGACCCAGCCTACAGGAAGCTCAACAAGGACCCTACATCGACGATGACCAGGAAAACCGTGGCGCTACTGAAGGACTCAGATCTACCAGAGGCAGTGCAGAAACGGCTGTATCCCAGAGCGCCAACGACACCGCGCCTGTATGGGTTGCCCAAGATTCACAAAGATGGGGTGCCTCTACGGCCGATTCTGGACACTATCAACTCGCACAGTTATGGACTGGCCAAATACCTGGCGACACTATTGAAACCACTGGTGGGACACTGCAGTCATCACGTGAAAAACTCCGCGGATTTCGTTAGAATACTGAAGGACATCCGAATATAGAGTGATGACCTACTCGTGAGCTTCGACGGCACCTCCTTGTTCACGAAAGTACCGCTACAGGACGCCTTGGCGCTCCCTAATCGGCACTTCGAGCCTGAAACAGTGAAGCTCTTTGAATATGCACTTACGACCACCTACTTCAAGTGCAATGGAGAGCATTATGAACAAGTGGATGGAGTGGCCATGGGATCTCCCCTTGCTCTAGGGATCGCGAATCTTTATATGGAACACTTTGAGGAGGTGGCACTACAAACTGCTCACCGTAAACCCAGGCACTTCTTCCGCTATGTGGACGACACTTTCGTGATTTGGCAGCATGGCAGGCAGCCACTGGAGGAGTTTATGGACCACCTAAACGGCATGCATGAGAATATAACCTTCACGATGGAAGTAGAAGAGAATGGCTGTATTCCATTCCTGGACATACTGATCAGGAAGAAAGCGGATGGCACGCTGGACCATTCAGTATATAGAAAAAAGACACACACAGACCTGTACCTCCATGCAACCAGCTGCCACCATCCGGCGCAACGCCAGTCAGTACTGACCACCTTGGTGCATAGGGCGCACGTCATTTGTGACAAAGAAAGCCTCTCAGACGAATTACACCACCTAAGAGAGGTATTTCGGAAAGACGGGTACAGTGAAACACAGATTGGCAGGGCCTTCAAGAGGAGACAGGCTGACAAAGTTCAGGAAGAGGAAGAGGAAGTTAACAATGGACTCGCCTTTCTTCCACATTTGGGGTCCACATCAGTCAAAATCAGGAGGCTATTATGAAAATCTAACATAAATACCGTCTTCCGACCACCGCCGAAGACGAAAGAGCTGCTGGGCTCAGTTAAAGACACACTCAAACTAAACACACCTGGTATATACAACATTGCCTGCGAATGTGGTGTGCAGTAAATTGGTCAAACGCAGCGCTGCATCTCTAAAAGGTGCGAGGAACACATCAGGCATGTTCGACTTGGACAGATAGAGAAATCTGCTATAGCTGAACATAGCATCAAAGAAAACCACACCTTTGACTTCGAAAACACCAGGGTGCTATGCCGAGCCGGGAGCTATTGGGATAGCGTCATTAAAGAATCAATAGAAATACGGGTCCACGAGAACCTTGTGAACAGGGACGAAGGCTATCAACTGAGCGCGGCCTGGAATCCAGCATTAGCCGCAATACGCCAGGAACGCAACAAGAACCGTCCAGCTCACGAGACGCAATCAGAATGCTCTGATGGAGACACGAACGGCGCACCTGCTTCCCCCTCCACCTTGCCCGCCGGCTCCTCTGGACCCAGCCTCCCGCGGCCAGGTGGTGGGGGGCACATCGCAGGTATAAAGGGACCGGCATCCGCAAAGTCTCGGCACTTCGCCAGAAGATGATGAGTATGTCACTCGTCAAAACGTCACCGTTTGAAGACACCGCCACCCGGCTGGAAGCCCGAGAACTCTTCGCCAGCTGTGTACGCCGGGAAAGCATACATTCACATTTAGGACCAAGAATGTTTAAAAACCACTGTTTACTCACAAGAGACTTGTAATCAATGTAGCAAAATCTGGAAAAATGGGAGAGAATAATTTTCAGTGTTACATCCTAAATGTCGTCTCACCATTCGCAGAGAATAATTCACTGCTTGTGCTGGAATCTTGACCTGGACATAATTCTTCCATCTTTAGGATGATGCCAATGAAACTGTTAATATAATTCGGATTACATCTGGAACTAATAGTGTGATTCAGCCTCTGTTCAACAAAATTTTTCAACAGTGTAAAGCATTTTTCAGGAAATTGTCAGACAATATAATTTCCAGTATCTCTATGTCATTTCAGGTTTATCAGTGGAACAGAATTATTAAACTCCAGTCATTTCTGCATTGTCGGTTTGCATCACCACATTTCACGAATTTCATCAAATATGCTTGGTACGCAGCACAATTTACAGAACAACATCCATGACCATTTCTTACTCCATAAAATAGAACTAATAGTTACTGCAAAGTGCTTAAATGTATTGATTTTTTTCTTTTATCACATGTGTGTGGTGTAAGGAAAATGTTTGTTTTTGTCATCCAATAGACACTTCACATTTTTGTGACAACTACAGGAAATAAACATGGAACTGTTCCTTTTTAGTGAAATATACATTATTCAAAATTTATCATAAGAACTACGCTATAGGAATTGTTATAAAATATTTAATGTCAATAAATTAATGTTCCAATTGATGGAAGTTGTCTGTAATGTAAAATCATACTCTGCCTTGATTTTTTTTCTCTGATAGTCACTTACGTAACAATTACTTCTGCAACATTTTAGCTGTTGGTATGAATTGCAATTTATTCCAAAAAGTAATGAAATGAGACTTTCTTTGAATGGTTTAAGTGCTTAAGGGTCTGTACTTTGGACATTGTGCATCCTCTTGTCATGGCTGCAACTACTTATTTGCTGATTTGAGTGCCAGGCAGGAAGGACTGTACAGACTGTGATTCTTTGAGCATCAAAAATGAGTAACTTTAACATTTTTTAAATTACTACAGTGTGCCTTAACAGTTAAAATTTTATGAAACTTCCTGGAAGATTAAAACTGTGTGCCCGACCGAGACTCGAACTCGGGACCTTTGCCTTTCGCGGGCAAGTGCTCTACCAGCTGAGCTACCGAAGCACGACTCACGCCCGGTACTGCATTTTATACCGTGATGCACGGGCAGAAGCATAAGTTGATGGGGATCTGCCTTGTGTTTTAGCTAACGATGAGACGTGTGTGTCTAGGGTTTTTAAATTTTGTGATGTGTCTGGACTCTGGCCTAAACGTTTAGGCTGGAGGTTTTAGTGTGTTGCAGAGTGGCTGACTCCTCCCTTTTTTCCTTGCGGTCAGCCAGCCACTTCCATTTGCTACGTTGTTTTAGCTCCCTCTACCATTTTCTTCCTGTGTTGTCCATGTTTTACTGCTGATGCCCTGCTTCATCCCATGCTTCGGTGTGGGTGAGCACATATTTTTCAATGATTGTTCCCCGTGTTTTATGTTCCGTTTTATGTCAATGTTCTGAGGTTTTTTCCTTGACACCCGTCTCACTATGATACTGAACGGGCGCTGAAGACCTTGCAGTCATGCGCCCACAAACCCCTCTACTACTACTACTACTACTACTTCAAGTCTAACATAATAATTACAGCTGCAAGTCACTGCAAGGTGTGAATATTATACAATCATTGATTTAATAAGTTATGGTTGCTAAACACTACCACAAATTATTTACAGAAGAGTGGAAAGATTGGTAGAAACCAGATTCAGGGAAGATCTATTTGGGCTCCAAGTAAATATAACAACTTGCAATACAGTAATGCCCCTATGCTTTAACTTAGATGGTAAGTCAAAGAAAGGCAAATCTGTGTCTATAGCATTTGCAGATTTAGAGAACACTTTTGACAATCTTGACTGGAATACACCTGACAAGGAGAGGATGCCTGCTCGCCATCGCTGAATCTGTCCAAATTCATGGTACATGTAGGGTGTAGTGAGACATGAGAGTGCCCCAAGTGCGAATTTCAGATGACCAAGCATTTAGGAAATAAAAGGAATTTTGATACAGATCTATCACCATGTGCACCTTATCAGTTGTCCCTGTGACTAGATGTTTAGGAAGCGGTGTTTGGCTCAGCAGTAAGAGAATGGATTTGTATTGAAAGGGTCACGGGTTCAACTCCACCCTGGCAAATATTTTTGTGCCCCTTGGCAAATTTATGATGAACTGTTCCAAGATGAAGTCAGATTGCCATTGTGCAGTATCAAAGTAATTCCACGCCCCCCAAATGTATGCCACTAGTGCATGCCTGGGATGTATATTTTATTGTCAGGTAAAAAACCCAATAAAAATGTCAAAACTGCACTTCATCGAGAAAGAAGAAGAAGAAATAATAAATCACTTCCCGAGATGCTTGCATCAAACTACATTTCATTATACATCACCATCTATCCTCACACGTATTCAGTAACATGCTGCATTACTTGTGGTTTGCTGCTGGACTGTGTGAAGAAAGAAGCTGTTTTCAGAATGTCAATCAAGTTTGTTTTTTTATGGAGACAATAAAAAAATCATGTCACTGCAAAAAGGCAGCATTTGCGCAAGATTTTGTCGAAAATGTTTGCAGTCCCGCATTTCATCCTTTGCCTATACTTTTTGTGCCTATATAAATTAATAAAATAACCTATATGATGTTGCGGTTAATAGTAATGGCATTAGTATGCGCATTGCCAAAGAGGACAAAAACATTTGCCACCGGGCAGCATTGAAGCTGTGACCCTTTCAGTGCGAATCCGATCTCTTACTGCTGAGCCCAACTCTGCCTCCTAAACACATTGTCACAGGGACAATTGATAAGGTGCATATTGTGATAGATCCGTATCAAAATTCCTTTTGTTTCCTAAACGCTTGGCCACCTGGAGTTTCCACTTGGGCACTTTCATGGCTCACCACACCCTACATGTACCATAAATTTGGACAAATTTGGTGATAACGAGTACGTGTCCTCTCCGTATGAAACATAAAATACACGCAGCTGGAAGATTATCTGCAACGTGTGCATAAAACAGACTGCAGTTATAAGAGTGAGAGGAGGTGAAAGGGTAGTTGTAGTTGATAGGGAGAGATACAGGGATATAGTCTTTCCCCAATGATATTCAATCTGCACACTGAGAAGCAGTGAAGGAAGCTGAAGAGAAATTTGGAAGTGGAATTTAGGGTTATGGAGGAAAAATGAAAACTTTGAGATATGCTGAACATTATAATTCTGGCAGAGCTGACAAAGAACCTGTAAGAATTTTTGTGTGTGTCTTGAAAAAGAGAAATTAAGATGAACATCAACCAAAGTAAAACAATGTTAATGGAATGTAGTCAAATAAAATCAGCCGATGCTGCGATAGTTCGATAAAGAAATGAGAACTAAAAGTACTAAATTAATTTTGATATTTGGGCAGCAAAGTAACTGACAGTGGCCAAAGTAGGAATAATACATGGTGTCCCAGAAGTCTTTCCCTGATTACAAACATGCATAACGTATGACACACACACACACACACAACGTTTATCTTGAAGTGCATATATTGTGTTAAAGTTTTGTGTACATTTTGTTTGAGGTGGACTCCTTTCATTGCCCAAAGAACATCCAGGCAATATTGCAATTCCACCCATCTATTGGTCAACATTTAGTGAGACATAGATATTACACCACCAGTAATACTGCGACACCATTCACTGCTGTTTGGTAAACCTGGTCCCTGACATGCCAAAAGGAAGAAATCCAATGATGTTATATCAGTGATTGCAGAGGCCAGTTGCTGAGAACCATGATGCCCAATCCGTCTTCCCGAAAATTTTGTATCCAAATAGGGACAGACATCTAACTTCCAATGGGGTGGTGCACCATCTTGTTAAAAAATTAAGTCCAGAACATTCTGAATCTGTAGTACAACAAATAACTGCAACATAGGTATTGGCTGTGATGTTTCACTGAAGAAGAAAGGTCCTATGATTTTGCTGTACATAAGACCTCAGTGCACATTCAGCTTAGGGCTGTTTCTGATGGTCTCAAAAACAGTGTGTGAATCTTTGGATCCCCAGATCGTAGGACTGTGTTGGTTGACAGTGCTGCTCAAATGAAATGTAGCCTCACCTGAGAAAAGGACACATTCCACATAGCCATCATCTACCTCAATCTCAGCCAGCATGGCAACAGCTAAGTCATAATGAGCCTGTAATCCATGTTTTGGATGGACTGCACAGTCTGAACTTGGTGTGCATGGAAAAGAAGTTGTTTGTGTAGGATGTGGCACACTAATGTCTTCAGAATCTGCAGCTCACGTGAATCTCTACGGACTGACTTCTCAGAAATTCTCACAAAGGCAACTGTCACTATGTGAACTGCCTGTGCTCTAGATCCAGGCTTGTCTCTTTTAGGGTTCCACCACTAGCGTGTCTGAAGATGGGAGTTGTCCTTACAATACATACTCCACTCCTATAATTATCCTGGCCTCAGCCTGCTGTAATATACTGTCCCCACACCCTCCAACCAATAGTTTCAATCCCTCTGTCCTATCATCTGCTCCCCATTCTCATTCACACTCTTTGTTTGCTGCCCTGCCCTCTGCCAGTGCACCCATCTGCTTTTCCACACTTCCCTGCCCCACAACCTGTTGGTGTTCTAGTCCCTGCATCCTCCACTAGACAGCATTCCACTGTCACCCCACTCAAACACTATTAGCTCTTCCCCACCCCCTCCAGGTCACTCCTTCCACCCGTTGCGATAGTTGCATTCTGGCCGAGCCACCAGAGTTGGCGGTCATATGTGCGTGAAGTGTACTTGCTTGTGTGTACAAATGGTGTGTGTTTCTCCTTTGCTGATTAAGCTTGTGGCCAAAAGTTTTGTGTAAGTGTCTTTTAATTGTGCCTGTCTGCAACTTAACATGCCTTCTTTACGGTAAGTAGCAGTCTATCTTTTCCTACCTGGAATTTCCATTGTTTAGTATTTTCATTGTGCCTATGTGCAACTCAGCATATCATCATTAGAGCGAATAGTAGTCTATCCTTTTCCTTATATTGCTATTATTCCAACCTATATTTTACATTGGTTGAGTGATTCCAAAGATTGTTATGGCTGAGTACCTTACTCTGTTCTGTACCACATAAAGACAGAGTGATGGATAATGCAGGTTATTTCTCCAAGTGTTATAGTGATGTATGTTACTATTTTCCTCTAATTGTATTCATTGTTAGCAAACTTCACAAGCAGTAAACGTATTGAGGCCGTTGTCAGCAAGCACAACTGTTTGTTGAGCTGTCTGGAAAAGGTACAAAACTAGCCATTACATATTGCCTTTATTACAATCTTCTGGAGGATACACATGTTCTTCTTCAATGAAGAGTTGCCTCAAAATGCTGTCATAAGGTAGTAATGAATGAAAGTAGGAAATGTGAACTACTTTACATTTTCATCACCAAAGTATACTAGTAGTCATAATGCAAAAGTTGCAGAGCTTAAGCGTTTAAGATTATATATAAAATCTGATTTCTAATTCAAATACTTAGCAGTATAAACATTTAGAATATTTTGTTTCATTTACTGATTAGTACTATTGCATTATTTCTACTAATGTGACCAGATGGTGTGCAGTATAGAACTGCATGTAGTGTTTTTGGTCCAAATTGCAGTGACAATCCAGAGGAGTTGTTACCAATTTTCTAGAAATTTTTATTTACATTTTCAAGTGCTGAGATTTCTCCATTAGGCTGGATCAGGTGCAGTTTGAGGTTTCCCTAATGGGGTGCTGTAAACTGTTTACACATTATATCTCCTTTCTTTTTCATAAACAACTACTAGATAACAACAAAAGCTAACTCCAAATAAAATCTAAACAGACCATCCTGAAAGACACATTTTACAGATTTTTTAATGCAGCTTACGTTAGCTTTGCTGCATGTGCAATATTTTTAGTATTTTCGATTTTGAACTTGAGATTTTTAATATTTTTCATTGGTGTATACAAGTTTGGACAACAAAACAGTTATATTCTGTGACGACATGGGTCATGTCCTGTGATTGTCTGACAGGAGCAAATCGAGCAGCCTCCATGGTGATTTAAGTACTTGTGACGCTAGCATGCAATATTTGTTGATCTTCATACAGATACTTGCATACATGGAATGTAAATGATGCACCACATTGAACATTTTTTTTTCTTTTTTTTTTGTTGTGCTTAAGTGTTGGGAAATGTGACAGTGGTTAAACATGGTATGATGCTCTGCCCCATTGAAAACTTGTATACCCTTTCCTAGATTTGCACTGTTTTAATTCTTGATAAATGTATGGATCAGGTTTGACTCCAAATTCCTTCACTTTCACCCGAAGCTCACATTCCGAATTTTTACCTAATATGTTGCACACTGAATTCACTTTGTTTTGCTTTCAGACTTTTGGTAGTATGCTACGTACCCAGCCCACTGAAATTTTGCACGTGATGGGTGCATTTCAAGTTCGGAGCATAACTTTTAACAAATTAAGATTGAGAGATGCAAGGCATTAAGTGGACCACAGATGATCAATAATATTGCACGATATTTCCTCAAGCGTAGTAATATTGAATATGTAGGTGTGAGATTGAGAAACTCTGCAATAATATTGAGAATATCAAAAACTTTTGAAATATTTTGCACTGCCCGGAAATAGTGAGCCATCTGTGGGCAGTACTGGGCAATCTGTCTCATTTGCTCTAGTCTTTGGTGTGCAAATTTATATATACATATACATATGTAATAGAGGGAAACATTCCATGTGGGAAAAAATATATCTAAAAACAAAGATTCTGTAACTTACCAAACGAAAGCATTGGTACGTTGATAGAGACAATAACAAACACAAACACACACACACAAATTTCAAGCTTTCACAACCCACGGTTGCTTCATGAGGAAAGAAGGAAGGAGAGGGAAAGACGAAAGGATGTGAGTCTTTCCGCTCCTGGGATTGGAATGACTCCTTACCCTCTCCCTTAAAACCCACATCCTTTTGTCTTTCCCTCTCCTTCCCTCTTTCCTGATGAAGCAACCGTTGGTTGCGAAAGCTTGGATTTTTGTGTGTGTGTTTGTGTTTGTTATTGTCTCTATCAATGTACCAATGCTTTGGTTTGGTAAGTTACAGAATCTTTGTTTTTAGATATACAGGGTGTTACAAAATGGTACGGCCAAACTTTCAGGAAACGTTCCTCACACACAAATAAAGAAAAGATGTTATGTGGACATGTGTCCGGAAACGCCTAATTTCCATGTTAGAGCTCATTTTTGTTTCGTTCTTTCACCTACGCTCAATGGAGCACGTTATCATGATTTCATATGGGATACTCTACCTGTACTGCTAGAACATGTGCCTTTACAAAAACGACACAACATGTGGTTCATGCACAATGGAGCTCCTGCACATTTCAGTCGAGGTGTTCGTACGCTTCTCAACAACAGATTCGGTGACTGATGGATTGGTAGAGGCGGACCAATTCAATGGCCTCCACGCTCTCCTGACCTCAACCCTCTTGACTTTCATTTATGGGGGCATTTGAAAGCTCTTGTCTACGCAACCTCGGTACCAAATGTAGAGACTCTTCATGCTCGTATTGTGGACAGCTGTGATACAATACGCCATTCTCCAGGGCTGCATCAGCGCATCAGGGATTCCATGCAACGGAGGGTAGATGCATGTATCCTCGCTAACGGAGGACATTTTGAACATTTCCTGTAACAAAGTGTTTGAAGTTACGCTGGTACGTTCTGTTGCTGTGTGTTTCCATTCCATGATTAATCTGATTTGAAGAGAAGTAATAAAATGAGCTCTAACATGCAAAGCAAGCGTTTCCGGACACATGTCCACATAACATATTTTCTTTCTTTGTGTGTGAGGAATGTTTCCTGAAAGTTTGGCCATACCTTTTTGTAACACCCTGTATATACATATACATACATAAATAGCAATAACAGTAATAAGGGGTACATAAATACCCAAATTTTGGATTTTTATAATTTCTTTCCTTTGAGTCCGTTTTAACGTGAACTTACTTCTGATGTCCTTGGTTATATTCATCTTCTTCCGCCATGAATATTTATCTGTTGACCGTGTCTATAACAGTTCTAAATCGGGCTTCTTCTTCCAAATGCAGGCCGCCTGTGGACCTGACATTGAGGTGATGCGCCGAAGAAAAGAAAAATTTGGTGGTTTTGCACAAATAATAATTATTCAAACACACATCTTACAAAAATAAGTCTTCTCCACTCGAGAACTAAAGACAGAGTCTCTCTAAAGATTGACAAAAAAATTGAAAGGAGTTTCTTTTATCATTTGTTATTTGCCTTCCAGCGTAGCAAAATATATCTATATTGACACTTATAGTGGCTGGGCTACTAATTATTATCGTTGGTTTTAAATTTTTGTCATAGCTTGTTGGGGCTTTTCCTTATGTACCTATACAATTGCCTCCGCACTGTGCGGTGACATGCAATGGAGGCGCAGTGTTTTGTATACACTTGTAAAGCTTAAATTTAAGTTTGTGCCGAAGGGGGTACAATGACCTTTATTTGTCAGCGTATTTCTCTTTGTATTTTTGGGTTGGATATGTCAGCTTGTTTTGATTATACCTTATCTTAAAGGAAAACACATGACTTAGATATGGAATAATAATTTACCAAATATTTACATGAGGGCGCTCCAAGAGCAGTTACTTGCGTCTTTGGCAATATTGTTAGTGTCTGTGCGCATGTGCGCTAAATATGTTTGTTGACTGCGCAACAACTGTTAAATGTTCCACATATTATTGGGTACGGTCATCCGCACTTCCACTTGCACTTTTCGTGTAATTTTCTCTCTGAGTACCATACTATCAGTCGAATAATTTGCTGTGGCATGGTCTTCCATTGTGAGTGCGGTGCAAGTGCATTTATTCTCCAAGAACTGATGCTGCAGCAGATAATTCACCTTTGAAACGCCCCGGGAAGGATCTTCTCTGTCATATGCTTATTTTCAGTGGGGTGAACACTGCACATCAACACTCAACGTCAAGGTAAGCGATGCTTGCACAGTTGTAGTTTGCTGATTAATATATCAGATGTTGCATAGCATGACTTTACCATAATTGCTTGGTTGCACTATTGCACATGCATTTGGGTCCCACTATATACTTCGTCATTCAGTTTGTTGTGAGAATTGCTTTTAGTCCTTGAGGTTTTTTCCTTTTAGGCAGTTCTTCAAGTTCATCATTTACATATGGCTTGATATAAACACAAAATTCACACAAATATTTTGACATGACAATGCATATTACAATGGCTTACATCTAAGGCTGACACTCCACCCATTATTTGCATCAAACATAGAGAATTCTTAAATACTAAAACATTACAAAATTCCTTTTTCAATTACAGTTGCTTGTTAGTATAGTTTGTTAACTTCAAAAAAAAAAAAAAAAAAAAAAAAATTCTTTGTACATAAATACAAATTTCCATTATATTCTGTTGCTACATACGCGTTAATGTATCCACATTTTATTTTCCGGTCATGCATACATCAGTTATGAGAGTTTAATATTTTCCTAGGGAGAAACATGGAAAGGCATTTACATGATGAGTCTACATTATGCGTTGCTGGCCTAACTACACTTTGGCAACACCTCATGTATTGGAGAAAGAATAAGGAATTCTACTCTACTGGTTTATGTATTACTAAGGAAATGTTGTTTGTCCTTTCTTAAATCACTTATCAGGGAACTCCCTTTTCATGGAACCGAAATGTATTAACCACTCGTGTACTATATACCATAGTGTTGCTTATAATTTCTTATGTGTAGCTTTGTGTTTGTAATGCAAAAGGTTTTGCATTACGTCATGCTTACCTCTTTACGATTATGTGGAAATGTTGTTGTTTATATTCGTATGTGATGCGATATGAGTTGATTAGTTTCATTTGAGGTCACATGCCTCTGTGTTTATGTGCACTTCGTAGTCAGTAGGTATTGGAAAAATGTTTCGTGGTTGTATTGTGACGGTGTATATTCTTATTCTTCATTTGCTTGATGACCTAAATATACACACAGACATACTAATAACTAAATCATTTCTTTGAGGTGCAGCTCGTTTTTTCATTTGGTACCTATAACACCCGTCGTAAATCTCCTCTTCTGCGCCGTGTCAATGCACTGGTCGCTGCAATATAAAAAACTTATAACTAACTTAAAAACTAATTGTGTTTCGTAGCTCATAGGCTACTCATATACTCGATCATCACATTCGCTGGCAGATGTTTTTTCATAATTCATTCTTATTTGTTCATATATATATTCACTTGCATTTTTATTCCTGTTATTCCTTTACCCTGCAAAGAAAGTTGCTTTGACATCTCTTACAGTATCTTATCCTTTTGTTAGCTGCATGTTTCATTTCTTTTAATTCTAGTTATAATGTATATATTTTAGTATTGACGCAACTTCGCATTTTGATGTAAATGTAATATTGTATTCCTTCGTTCCTGATAGTAAATGTAGTTGTTACGTGTGAACAGTTATTTTGAAATTGAGTTTGACACTTGTCTAGCTTCGTGTTCCTAGCTGATTGCACTGCGAGTTAACCTGTTGCGCTTGCACAATGTCAGTGCTTCTTCCCTAGTACTGACGTGAACATGCATTGTTGAGCACGCACAGCTGATTCATATACAGCTCCAGTTTGCATTTCGCTTCACATGAAGCTCTGGTTTTACACTTCCCACTTGTTGAATGTCTCTTTTTGCTTATAAAACAGGAAAATTGCTTGAGTCTATACACGTTTCATTCAAAATATACATATTACAATTTATTACTTATAAAACTATGACATTACTTATAAATGATTAATGGAAAATCTCACATAAAGGTGTGAAACAAATACTAACAAAGAGATAGAGGGGCTGGCCAGTACTTACCTTAGCTCAGTACAGCCGATAGATACACAAAACAGAACAGAAAATTTACGTTCCTAGCTTTCGGAACTTTGTTCCTTCGTCAGGGAGGAGAGAGGGGAAAAAAGGGAAGAAGGGAAAGTGGATTCAGTTACTCACAACCCAGGTTATGAAGCAACAGGGAAACATAAACAGGGAGGGTAGTAAGGATGGAGGCATGGTTGTCAGAGGGAAGCCAAATATATTCTGCTGTAAGTACTGTGCCAGCTTCAAACCAAAGAGGATGCATACAGAAGTAAAGAGGTATATAGTATAAGGATAAACCCAACTACGTAGGATGAAAAGATATTCATACAAGTGGTTCTCTTTTCTCCAAAGGTCTCTTTAATTTTCCTGTAAGCAGTATCTATCTTACCTCTAGTGAGATAAGCCTCTACGTCCTTACATTTGTCCTCTAGCCATCCCTGCTTAGCCATTTTGCACTTCCTGTCGATCTCATTTTTGAGACATTTGTATTCCTTTTTGCCTGCTTCATTTACTGTGTTTTTATATTTTCTCCTTTCATCAATTAAATTCAATATTTCTTCTGTTACCCAAGGATTTCTAATAGCCCTCGTCTTTTTATTTACTTGATCCTCTGCTGCCTTCACTACTTCATCCCTCAGAGAAACCCATTCTTCTTCTACTGTACTTCTTTCCCCCATTCCTGTCAATTGTTCTCTTATGCTCTCCCTGAAACTCTGTACAACCTCTGGTTTAGTCAGTTTATCCAGGTCCCATCTCCTTAAATTCCCACCTTTTTGCAGTTTTTTCAGTTTTAATCTAAAGTTCATAACCAAAAGATTGTGGTCAGAGTCCACATCTGCCCTTGGAAATGTCTTACAATTTAAAACCTGGTTCCTAAATCTCTGTCTTACCATTATATAATCTATCTGATACCTTCTAGTATCTCCAGGATTCTTCCATGTATACAACCTTCTTTCATGATTCTTGAACCAAGTGTTAGCTATGTTCTGTGCAAAACTGTACCAGGCGGCTTCCTCTTTCATTTCTTACCCCCAATCCGTATTCACCCACTGTGTTTCCTTCTCTCCCTTTTCCTACTCTCGAATTCCAGTCACCCATGACTATTAAATTTTCGTCTCCCCTCACTACCTGAATAATTTCTTTTACCTCATCATACATTTCATCAATTTCTTCATCATCTGCAGAGCTAGTTGGCATATAAACTTGTTCTACTGTAGTAGGTGTGGGCTTCGTGTCTATCTTGGCCACAATAATGCGATCACTATGCTGTTTGTAGTAGCTTACCCACACTTCTATTTTTTTATTCGTTATTAAACCTACTCCTGCATTACCCCTATTTGATTTTGCATTTATAACCCTGTATTCACCTGACCAAATGTCTTGTTTCTCCTGCCACCGAACTTCACTAATTGCACTTTAGCTAACTTTAACCTATCCATTTCCCTTTTTAAATTTTCTAACCTACCTGTCCAATTAAGGGATCTGACATTCCATGCTCCGATCCGTAGAACACCAATTTTCTTTCTCCTGATAACAACGTCCTCTTGAGTAGTCCCCGCCCGGAGATCCGAATGGGGGACTATTTTACCTCTGGAATATTTTACCCAAGAGGACGCCATAATCATTTAACTGTACAGTAAAGCTGCATGCCTTCGGGAAAAATTATGGCCGTAGTTTCCCCTTGCTTTCAGCCGTTCGCAGTACCAGCACAGTAAGGCCATTTTGGTTAGTGTTACAAGGCCAGATCAGTCAATCATCCAGACTGTTGCCCTGCAACTACTGGAGAGGCTGCCGCCCCTCTTCAGGAACCACACATTTGTCTGACCTCTCAACAGATACCCCTCCATTGTGGTTGCACCTACGGCACGGCCATCTGTATCGCTGAGGCACGCAAGCCTCCCCACGAACGGCAAGGTCCATGGTTCAAGGGGGAGGGGGGAGGGGGGTGCTGATATTAATGCATTTTTAATTTTGGTAAAGTCCTACTGGCATCTCTCATCACATAACCAAGGGTTATTCTTTCTCAACAGGTTAAGTAGGGTATCGCTATTCATAAGCTGCTGTGATATAAATTTTCGGAAAAAGGAAGTTAGTTCTAGATATGCTTTCAATTGTTTTCTGTTTCTTGAGGGTGGGCAATTACGCATGGCAATTAGTTTCTATGGGTCTGGTAATATACCCTGTTCTGATACAATATGTCCAAAAAATTTTACTTGTTCTTTGCCAAAGTTAGATTTCTTTAGATTTGCTGTTACTCTGTACTTTGTAAATCTCTGAAATACCTTTTCTATTATACTGATGTGTTCTGCCCAAGTTGATGTGGCTATTAACATATCATCAACATGAATGGTAACTTTACTGAGCAATTCAGGTCCTAAGACCTTGTCCAAAACTGATATAAATATGCCTGCGCTAGTGTTTAAGCCAAAGGGTAGAACTTGAAATTCATAACTCCTGCCATTGCAGATAAATGCTGGGTATTTTCTACTTTGCTCATGTAACTTTATTTGCCAGTAAGATTTTTTAAGGTCAAGGGTGCTGAAATATTCAGTGTTATGAAATTTTAGCGGTTGTTCACCTAAGTTATCTGGTTTTGTTCTTACTGGTACAAGGATTTTGTTTATGCCTCTAGCATCTAAAACTAGTCGTACTGACCCATCAGGTTTGCTAACTGGTAGAATTGGGCTGCAGTATGGAGAAAATGATGGCTGTATGATTCCCCATTCGCACATTCTATTGATTTCCTGCTTAACTGCTTCACGCTTTGCCCACGGTATAGGGTAACACATAACACAAAATGTTTTGCGAAGATAGACATTAAGTTTATGTTCATACTCTTTGATTACTCCTGGATTCTTATTAAAAACACTTGCATATTTAAAAAGGAAGTCAGAAAGCTCCTGTTGTTGTGTAGAATCTAGAATATTTGATTCATTCAATTTTTGTTCTACTAATTCCTGGTTACATTCATTGTTGGTCTTGTGTTCGTTATCACATGGGATATGAATACTGTACAGTGACATGGGGTTCTGTGTTTACTTTGTCATACCTCTCCGGTGTTGTAATGAGGCTGATAGAAAATCTTTGGTCCTTCATTACCTATGTCTATTTGAGCTTTGTAGGTTCTAAATGTGTCCATACCTATCAAGCAGTTGACTATAAGTTTGTCTACTATTAAAAAATTACACTGCACAGAGAATTGTTCAATGTTCACGGTGATATGAGCTTGGTGTTTTAATAATTTGGTTTTGCACCCTTTAGCGGTTTGTATTTTGCAGTTTTGCACTGGCAGAACAGGAAATTTATTTTGTCTCTTTAATTCAGTGAAAAATGCTTCAGACATTAAATTAGTCGTGGATCCTGCATCAAGTGTCTATACAAAAAATTTTCACTCTTATTACTGCTTGCACTTGTGCTTCCAGTGTATTTTTTGCCGATTTTAGTTCATGTTAGTATACACCGCCCTTTATGTCTCCTTGCTCATCGAATCGTACGAAACATGTTTGCAAATCTGGTTTGCCCCCATCGCTTATAAGGCTATAGTATGGGGCTCAACTACAACCGATTCGTGTTTTCCCGCGGTGTAGTCTTATCTACTTTGGTACACGGGACAACTTCTGTCAGTTGTACTGTGTGATTGTTTCTCCGGTGTGTGTCATTTCCAGTTCGCATCACGCTTTCTTGTGTGTTCATATGGCTGTTGTGAAATGTTGCTGTATTGTTATTTTGGTGCGCAAAGGTTGGCTGCGGTACAGCGTGTTGAATGTTATTGTTGTTGCCGCACGCCAGCCACCGATGCGGCTGACTGTTTTCATTTACATACGGGGCATGATTTTGAAAGGAGGGATTGACACTAGCTTGTGGTTGGTAATCGTTCTTGTTATACGGAAAGTTTTGTTTAAATCTCTTATTCCTACAATTTCTATTCCCATTCCCGTATCCATTACCACGGTTAATGTATCCTTGCAGTTGCATGCACCAGCTTAGCTATGTGTTCATGTCTGGCTTCTTGTATTGACCATTCAAGTTACGTTGTTGTGGTGTTTGGCTGTCTGACGCCTTATTTGTTACTACTTTCTCTTCATATATTACGTCGTTGAATCTTAAATCGATAGAAAATATTCTGTGTTGTGCTCAGGTATAGTACTTAATTTTTCACGAATGTGTGATGGCAAACGACTTTTTAAAATACCCACATGAGAAATAGGATTCATCCAATAATGTGTTTTATTGAGATACTTCTCAAAATACCCTTGCAAACAACCAAATTTGCTATTAAAAGGGGCGGGGTTAAAAACCTCTCATCTAGGTCTCTCCTGTACAGCTTCTGACCAGTATTTGTGAAGAAATGCCCGTTCAAATTGTAAATATGTGGTACAATGCTCAGGGAGCAGTTGCGAGTGGAGAGAGGAGTTTCTCAAGACTGAAATTGATAAGGACATACCTCCGATCAACAATGAGCCAAACTCGTTTGAATAATCTTGCAGCAATATTGATTGAGCACGAGCTTGCAGAGGACTTAAATTACACAGATCGTGTGAAAGAGTTTGCACAAGCAAAAGCCAAGAAGGTTTGATTTGTCTAGTATTTTTTTAAATTTTTATATTATGATCAGTGTCTTGGTTATTTACTGTGTTGTTTCTTATTTTGTTCAACATTAAATAGTTATTGTAAATATTATTGTTCAAAACAAATCATCGTTAAATTGTAAATATATTTTGTTTTCTGTTGAATACATTATCTGTTCACAATAATTAAAAAATGTTTATTTACGTAAATTGTAAGTTCACGCCGCGTGGGATTAGCCGAGCAGTCTTACGCGCTGCAACGTGGACTGTGCGGCTGGTCCCAGTGGAGGTTCGAGTCCTCCCTCAGGCGTGGGTGTGTGTGTTTGCCCTTAGGATAATTTAGGCTATGTAGTGTGTAAGCTCAGGGACTGATGACCTTAGCAGTTAAATCTCACAAGATTTCACACACATTTGAACATTTTTTGTAAATTCACAAGGCTTATTAAAATTAGCTAGATTTATTCAATTAGGTTTGACTCCATTTTTGAGCTAGTGCCCAGCGACTGTTTTGTACAAATCTGTAGAGAATGTCACCAATCAGTCACAATTTTTGTTTTTATTTTCCAGATCTACATAGATTTCAGGTACAGTGTGGCTATTCTCAATGCTTTGAGTTATGTTTACATCTATACCTTCATGTAGAACGTAACTGTGAACATGACGGTTTAGATGTAAGCACATATTAAAAGGTTTGAGACTGGCCACTCAGTGGCCGAATCCTAGGTAGGTCTGAAAAGTAAAAACAAAACTTTCAATTGATTGCTGACATTTCCTACAGATTTGTTTTAGTAAAATTCCACAAACGCTTTGGGGAAAAAAAACCAGGGGGTGGGGGCAATTTAGCACCTCGCACGGAGCGGCGCTTGGGCTTGTGCCGGTCCTGCATAAACCACATAAACCAAGAGCAGAAACAAGTTTTAAGAGATTTTCAGGATACAGTCACACAGCAGATCAGTGATTTGACAAAGAATTTTCCCAAGGAGGTGAATGTAAAATTTAAAGACATGGAAAAAACAACAAAACAAGACGTACTTTCCAAAGTAAACAATGACATTATGGATATAAAACAGAAATTAGACACTCTTCTACATCTACATCTACATTTATACTCCGCAAGCCACCCAGCGGTGTGTGGCGGAGATCACTTTATGCGCCACTGTCACTATCTCCCTTTCCTGTTCCAGTCACGTACGGTTCGGACGAAGAACGACTGCCGGAAAGCCTCTGTGCGCGCTCAAATCTCTCGACTCTGTAAGTGCAGAACAGGGAATCAGTGATCATAAGGCCGTTGCAGCATCTCTGAATATGGAAGTTAATAGGAATATAAAAAAAGGGAGGAAGGTTTATCTGTTTAGCAAGAGTAATAGAAGGCAGATTTCAGACTACCTAACAGATCAAAACGAAAATTTCTGTTCAGACACTGAAAATGTTGAGTGTTTATGGAAAAAGTTCAAGGCAATCGTAAAATGCATTTTAGACAGGTACGTGCCGAGTAAAACTGTGAGGGGTGGGAAAAACCCACCGTGGTTCAACAACAAAGTTAGGAAACTACTGCAAAAGCAAAGAGAGTTTCACTGCAAGTTTAAACGCAGCCAAAACCTCTCAGACAAACAGAAGCTAAATGATGTCAAAGTTAGCATAAGGAGGGCTATGCATGAAGCATTCAGTGAATTCGAAAGTAAAATTCTGTGTACCAACTTGACAGAAAATCCTAGGAAGTTCTGGTCTTACGTTAAATCAGTAAGTGGCTTGGAACAGCATATCCAGACATTCCGGGATGATGATGGCATTGAAACAGAGGATGACATGCGTAAAGCTGAAATACTAAACACCTTTTCCAAAGCTGTTTCACAGAGGAAGACCGCACTGCAGTTCCTTCTCTAAATCCTCGCACAAACGAAAAAATGGCTGACATCAAAATAAGTGTCTAAGGAATAGAAAAGCAACTGGAATCACTCAACAGAGGAAAGTCCACTGGACCTGACGGGATACCAATTCGATTCTACACAGAGTACGCGAAAGAACTTGCCCCCCTTCTAACAGCCGTATACTGCAAGTCTCTAGAGGAGCGGAAGGTTCCAAATGATTGGAAAAGAGCACAGGTAGTCCCAGTCTTCAAGAAGGGTCGTCGAGCAGATGCACAAAACTATAGACCTATATCTCTGACATCGATCTGTTGTAGAATTTTAGAACATGTTTTATTGCTCGAGTATCATGTCGTTTTTGGAAACCCAGAATCTACTCTGTAGGAATCAACATGGATTCCGGAAACAGGGATCGTGTGAGACCCAACTCGCTTTATTTGTTCATGAGACCCAGAAATTATTAGATACAGGCTCCCAGGTAGATGCTATTTTTCTTGACTTCCGGAAGGCGTTCGATACAGTTCCGCACTGTCGCCTGATAAACAAAGTAAGAGCCTACGGAATATCAGACCAGCTGTGTGGCTGGATTGAAGAATTTTTAGCAAACAGAACACAGCATGTTGTTATCAATGGAGAGACGTCTACAGACGTTAAAGTAACCTCTGGCGTGCCACAGGGGAATGTTATGGGACCATTACTTTTCACAATATATATAAATGACCTAGTAGATAGTGTCGGAAGTTCCATGTGGCTTTTCGCGGATGATGCTGTAGTATACAGAGAAGTTGCAGCATTAGAAAATTGTAGCGAAATGCAGGAAGATCTGCAGTAGATAGGCACTTGGTGCAGGGAGTGGCAACTGACCCTTAACATAGACAAATGTAATGTATTGCAAATACATAGAAAGAAGGATCCTTTATTGCATGACTACATGATAGCAGAACAAACACTGGTAGCAGTTACTTCTGTAAAATATCTGGGAGTATGCGTGCGGAACGATTTGAAGTGGAATGATCATATAAAATTAATTGTTGGTAAGGGGGGTACCAGGTTGAGATTCATTGAGAGAGTCCTTAGAAAATGTAGTCCATCAACAAAGGAGGTGGCTTACAAAACACTCGTTCGACCTATACTTGAGTATTGCTCATCAGTGTGGGATCCGTACCAGATCGGGTTGACAGAAGAGATAGAGAAGATCCAAAGAAGAGTGGCACGTTTCTTCACAGGGTTATTTGGTAACCGTGATAGCGTTACGGAGATGTTTAATAAACTCAAGTGGCAGACTCTGCAAGAGAGGCGCTCTGCATCGCGGTGTAGCTTGCTCGCCAGGTTTCGAGAGGGTGTGTTTCTGGATGAGGTATCGAATATATTGCTTCCCCCCTACTTATACCTCCCGAGGAGATCACGAATGTAAAATTAGAGAGATTAGAGCGCGCACGGAGGCTTTCAGACAGTCGTTCTTCCTGCGAACCATACGCGACTGGAACAGAAAAGGGAGGTAATGATGGTGCCACGTAAAGTGCCCTTCGCCACACACCGTTGGGTGGCTTGCGGAGTATAAATGTAGATGTAGATGTAGATGTAGATGTCACTGGGTGTGTTAGGAGAATTATCGGAGCAATGTTAACATTAGGGCAAAAATTATGTCTTCCTATAAATTTCAGAGTCTCTTTTGGACCTATTTCAGGTTTCAACAATGTTGAAAGCACTTTTAGTTCCTCCCACAACTCCAGTGCATCAATGTCGCTTGACTCATGCTCTTGCAAAATCGCTGCGAGGTTTCTACACTTTGTGTCCAGGCTGTCAGGAGGCAATTCTTCAGCTTGCCGATGTCGTAGAGAAAATCAAAATAATCACAATGAGATTTCAGTTGATTGAATCCCTCATCCAAAGATGTGGTTACTATATCTAAAAGATAATAGTAGAATTCAATCTTGTAATGTTGGGTCATCTATTGTCTCATCCCTTCCTTCATAGGTAAAGTGTATTGGCTTCTTACTTCGTTTCCGGGAAACACTTACGCGTGGTAACGTTAGATCTTCTAGCTATAATTCCGTAGCCAATTCTTTGGAATCTGTCAAGAAAGACACAAAATTTTCTTCCGTTCTCCAGGTCTCAGAATATGCTTTCGTTTTTCAAGCATTTCCACAGCCTCAGAAACTTTTATGTCAATGGTCTTGGAGGGTCTTACTGACTACACTGATGTGTAGCAGAACGTCATACCAGATTACCAGAGAAGTGAGAAAGGTGTAATTTTCTATTTGATTCACAAGTGACGTTGCTTCATGAGCGGTCATGCCATCGAATTCTTCTGGTATCTGAACCAGTGCACCATAAACGCCTCCAATTTGAAACCTCAGGGGAGTAAGTGCATCGATGTGACTTCCCACCTATTATCGCTCAGTGGCTTCAGCGACAGGTTAGGCAGATACTTCCTCAAGACATCCCAACGTCGAACGGAGGACAAGAAGAAGTCATACAAGCTTTTCACTGTCGACAATTTCCTGATATTCCACTGCACGTAAAAGGAAAGTTATATTACTGCAGGATACACTGTTCAGAAGATGAAGTCATAAGAATTGAGCCGCGTGAAATTGAATATCAGGCCGAATTTCACTACAGACGCAGGTGAAATGGTCTAAGAGTGGGGCAGAAGAAAATGGAGATAGGAAGAATTAGGAGATGGAGTAACATAATAATACAATAAATACACACCCAGACATTGACGGGTACTAATGCTAGTCGAAATATATTAACCCACTGCACTGCGGTTGTTCATTTCAAAGAACTGACACTCAACATCTGTCATAATTTCCATGTGTCACTTCTTTCATGTCTGATTATGGAATAAGGGGTAACAAATTAGTCATCGCTGTATCACTTCACTTTTCTTCGCTTTATTTTCATTCTAGCTATTGGGACGATGCCTGCTTATTTGCTGACTTGCCAATTTTTGAAGTAACAGATCATCAGAGAAATAAATTTTCCTATTCTGCAATCTTGATTCTGACTTATGAGTAATGTGGATGCACAATATTAATTGTACGTTATATGATTATATGAAAAGCACTTACCTATTACATCCCAAGTTGCACGAAATTCGCACCCTCGACCAACTACCAAAACGAATTTTTGTAGTTTTCGTCATAGAGAACACAACAATACCTATTGCATGGAAAGGCAAAGTGGTGATGTGGTAGTGCCAGGAGCTAGGTCACGTGATGAGGTACAGCGAGGCTACTGTTAAACTAACGCCCAAGAAGAAGGAGCAAGAAGCTCACAATATGCGACCGATGATATGGATAAATTTACCGGGTGATAAAAAGTCAGTATAAATTTGAAAACTGAATAAATCACGGAATAATGTAGATAGAGAGGTACAAATTGACACACAGGCTTGGAATGACATGAGGTTTTATTAGAACAAAAAAAAAGTTCAAAAAATGTCTGACAGATGGCGCTTCATCTGATCAGAACAGCAATAATTAGCATAACAAAGTAAGACAATGCAAAGATGATGATCTTTACAGGAAATGGTCAATATGTCCACCATCATTCCTCAACAATAGCTGTAGTCAAGGAATATTGTTGTGAACAGCACTGTGAAGCATATCCGGAGTTATGGTGAGGCATTGGCGTCAGATGTTGTCTTTCAGCATCCCTAGAGATGTCGGTCGATCACAATACACTTGCGACTTCAGGTAACCCCAAAGCCAATAATCACACGGACTGAGGTCTGGGGACCTGGAAGGCCAAGCATGACGAAAGTGGTGGCTGAGCATATGATCATCACCAAATGACGCACGCAAGAGATCTTTCACACGCCATCTGTCGGACATTTTGTGAACTTTTTTTTTTTTTGTTCTAATAAAACTCCATGTCATTCCAAGCACGTGTGTCAATTTTTACCTCTCTATCTACATTATTCTGTGGTTTATTAAGTTTTCAAATTTATACTGAATTTTTGATCACACTGTATTATCAGGCAGCAACTTCTATGGCATTACGAACAATAGAAAGAAATACTAACTTTGAGAAATCCGCACAACTTTTGTCCAACAGAAATGGGCTTTAAAGCTAGCAAGGAAACCCTTAGAAGCAATGTTGTGTTTGTGGATTTTCGTTTTGTGTGGACGAGAGGGCATTGTTGCTAAAAGTCCACACTTTCTCAGGTTTTCATCAGAATCAAAGCGACCAGTAGTTTACTAAGATGAAACGTGGATTCATACGCATTATACAGTAAATAAATGTTGGCAAAGTGATAGTGTGCGAGTAGTATTGTCAAACAGAAGTGCCGGTCAGAGTTTAATTGTTGTTCATGCAGACAGAGGCAGGTGTTTCATGGCTCAAAAATCAAAACATCCGACTATCACTCAGAAACAGATAGCAAAAATTTTCAAAAATACATTGAAACCAAACTTATGCCAGGCTTATTAGCAACGTCTTTATCCCTTGTAATTACTCGCAGCGTATTTACCCATTTGGAATACTTTTAGCCATAGTAGGTGTTGGACATGTTTGATGTAGTAATGTTCAACCATTTTTTTCCATAATGCGGGAAGAATAAAACACTTGGAAGCTGCCATTGAAGGGCTTAGCAAAATTGCTTCAGGGTTAACATGTAACCGCAATATTGAACATTGCATTTGAATTTACAAATTAGATTTCCTCTTCTGCAAACTTAGTTGTGAGTAAACGCAGAGTGCAGAACAGGCTCGCAGCACTCCACTCATAAGAATACTGGCATGTATGCCAGACTGCTTCCCCCTCTCTGTTCCTCCGGCGTAAGCACGACAGTGCTGCTACAGTGATGAGAAAGAAATTAGTCCTCCCTTCCCTTGTGCAACAGGGGCACCCGGCAGGTAGTCAAGGCAACATGCCAGAGTTCCCGAAGCCACTCCCTCCAGGGTTTGGTTTTGAATCCCCTCTTCAGCATGAATGGTGATTTTGTCCCCCCCCCCCCCCCCCCAAAAAAAAAAAAGGGGGGGGGGGGGTGTGGCAGATTTGCTGCCCCCATGTGGCCGCACGTTTCACACGTGCCTTGCGCCAGCCTTGGGTTTATGTCTTGTGTGACTATGGTAAGGTTTTGCGACAAACTCTCAAATTTTGTATTTATGTCTGTTTGCAAATTAGTGTTTATATTTTTATTTCTGCATGCAAACTGATGTTTGTATTTTGTATGTCTGCTTGCAAATTGGTGTTCATACTATCCAGTTTTTGAAGTATTATGGCAAGTTCGTCATTTTGGTTGCTATTAAATGTACTTTGGTTGTTGACAACTGCACTCTGCAAATCAATATTTGAACTTCGTGTGATGGGTGACGGTAAAATGTCATCAAAAATCATGTCATCTGTGCTTTCTATGTTTTTCTGTGCGAACAGAATGTTTGCTTGTGGAGATACGTGATGTAGTTTCATCTATTGTCATCAATGTATCATCAAACTTAGAGCTCTGCGAAAGCTCACTAGCACTTTTCATTTCGGTCATGTTCATCTCTGAATTATTTAATGTCTAATTCTGGAAGACATGGAGTTGGTACTTCAGATGTTCTATCCTGCAATTGTATGCCATTTTGGCTCATTGCACTTTTGCCATTGTCAACAATAATGGAAACTGATTTTTGTGCCATTTTGTTTGAATATCACAACTAAAATTTTTGAAAAACAGAAAATTTAAATATATTATTTTGTGAATTTAAACATACAATTTATGTGTCGTCAAGCATTATTAATCTACTTTTATGATGCACGAAATGCTGTAACACAAAAAACTTCAAACTTTTCTCTCATTACTCATTACGAAAAATTTCTGAAAAATTCACTACAATGCATTTAGGAAAGGAAATTAAGGAAAGGTACTGTGATTCTTTGATTCTTCAATTTCTTCAGGCATGTTTTATGACTAAATAAATCTCGGGTGAACAGCCTGTGTCCTATGTACACTCATACCAGGCTGTTCACATGAGATTTATTTCATCAAGGAAAGGTACCTCTAATTATTACGCAGGAGATGCTACAAAGCATAGCTAAGCAAGCGGTTGCATAGTGGTCCTACCTTTGCTGCGATGAAACAAACAGCGTATTTCCAAAATTTTCCATAAATTCCGGTTTCACTTTTGATTCCCTTTTGAATTGATTTTCTCCACAAGAATTTTTGGTTCTGGCTATTTTGCTCCCAGTCATGATGATGTACATGACAATGTGAAAAAAAATCTGATACAATGTCATAAATAATTTTGAATAATTTACACAACTGGTTTCATGGCTTTCTCAATGTCATGTCACCAGGTCGCCAGTTGTGCAAGTTTATATACACATATATAAATGGCAATGACAATAATAAGGGGTACATAAATAAAGAGATTAATAGTAATAAATTATTTTCAATTAATACTCAAATTTTGGATTTTTATAGTTTGTTTCCTTTGAGTCCATTTTAACGTGAACTTACTTCTGATGTCCTTGGTTATATTCATCTTCTTCCACCATGAATATTTATCTGTTGAGCGTGTCTATAGCAGTTCTTAATCAGGCTTCTTCTTCCGAATGCAGGCTGCTTGTGGACCTGACTTTGAGATAATGCGCGGAAGAAAAGAAAACTTTCTTGGTTTTGCACAAATAATAATTATTATTCAAACAACACAATTGGCTACCTCACACACCTTACAAAAATACATCTTCTCTGCTCAAGAACTAAAGACAGAGTCTCTCTAATGATTGACAAACAAATTGAAAGGAGTTTTTCTATCATTCGTTACAATCAAATTGAAAGGAGTTTTTCTATCATTCGTTATTCGCCTTCCGGCATAGCAACATATATCTTTATCAATGCTTACAGCGGCCACACTAATAATTATTATCATCGGTTTTAAATTTTCGTCATGGCTTGTTGGGGCTTTTCCTTATGTATCTATACATTGGGCATGTTTGTATTCTCAGTTTACCATGGTAAATTTGACATGAGCGCAAAGCAAGATGAGCGAGCATTTTTATTCGAATGCATAGAGCTGTATAGCATGCACTGTGGGATGTAAAAGCAGAATTTTATAAGAACAGAAATGTGAAGAATGAGTGTTATGGGATGTTATTTACAAAATGCAGTAAATGCTATCCCACAGCAACAAAGGAAGATTATGTGAGAAAATTTAATTCCTTAAGGACCAATTTTTGGAAAGAAGTGAGAAGAATAAATGATTCGAGGAGCAGCAGCTCTGGATCAGATGAAGGATTAGAACCCAGTTTCTAATACTCTGATGAAACGTGGTTACTGCTTGATCAAGAAGTAGTGAGCTCAGTCAGCACTATGGCCTCTGTAGGCCTAGATGAGCTGGAATAATCTGTCAGTTGCATAAGCATTTTTTCAGTTGATATATTACATTCATGTGAAAGGTACATCAATTAACGATAATATCTAAGTCAAGTAATCAAAAGACATACAGACAAGGTTTATCATACCAATACATTTTACCCTCATTAGTAAAGTAACATATATGAGAAGTTCTGTTGGTTACACAATCAATTTAGCATCATTCTGATTACTGATTAACTTTTTTGTAGGTCAATGAAAAACAGACTGCAGCTTCTATATCGCCTACACGGAAAAGGGTGGTGGTGATGAGGAAAGGCAAGCCCTTAACTTTAGCCTGCCGGAGGCTGCTGATGACAAAAAGCAAATGAATGAAGATTGCCAGAGCTTGGGATGTGGAGCTGGAGAAAATGACGCATGAACAGCAAATATGTGCAAAGGAAGCCATCAACATATTTTGAATGAAGGCCAACTTGGCAGTTTTTATAGGAACTGTGTGGAGATACACCCACATCTTACAGCCACAGTTTTGGTATCTACTCCTCTTTTGTCACCTACTACAGCAACATCAAATCCACAGGAGACAGTAATGATCTCCACAGCAGATGCAGCCTAGTATTTCTCCCAGTTTTCATAGTTCACAATGTTTTTTTCATCACAATACAATAATGTGACTTCTAATACTGCATCAGAACCTGCACTACTTTTCCTGGAAATTGTTATTCTTTCCAATTATTTCTGAAGATTTGGCTTTAAAGAATTAAATTTTTTGTGACATCTTCCTTTGTGGCTGTGTGACACTGTTTTCTGTATTTCGTCAGTGAAATAGTGTCATATCACTGTTTTGTTATGTTTCTATGTTTGTAACAATGTGGAGTTTGTGCTCTCTTTTATGCAAGATCCCATAAAAAATTGCATACATATTTGTGCTTGTATGCATTACTTACCTGAATATAGCCCTTTAATTCACACATAATTCCATGACTGGCTTCCATAATTATTTATGCAATACTATGTTGTTGTTGTTGTTGTTGTTGTTGTTGTTGTTATTGTGAAGTATGTGCACACTTTAGAATGAGTAGGAAACAAGAAATGAGTGCCTTTTCATTGGAAAGCATTGAAGTGTACAGTTCATTGCAAGCATTGTGGAATGTGAGGGCAGACCACAATAGGAACAGTTACCTAAACATTTTTTCAATTGGTTTATTATAGTCATACGAAATGCACATCAGTTAACGACAATACATGCAGATGACACATATAAGGTGCACGTAATAACTGGATGATATGTATCAAGTTATCATAATGCTTTCCAAAACAACAAACAAACTTTATCTTGCCAGCATACTTTACTCTTGTTATTAAAGTACTGACAGTACACAACACGGTAGCTTTATATAAATGGATGCCGAAGTCCACACTTGTATGAAAATTACATTTATTAGACTCAAATGGTTTGCAGCTTGCAGGGATAGCTTGTATATTAGAGAAGGGAGGCAGAAGTGCAAACAACACAACAGAAATGCATGGGTCCAAAATAATGTCATTATGTGGTACAGAAGGGGAATTTCATGCACTATGAAAGGAGTGTGAGGAAGATGAATTTGCATTTTGTATTTTGGAAAGTCAAAGCATCAGTTTTTTTATTTTGTTACATCAAACTGCACCAAGAATTACTAAAAGGAACATAGTGTTAAGAACTGCCATCACATCCTGTGAAAATTTGATTTGTTTTAATGTTATCTTTAGTTGATAGTCCAGTGCAAATTTTTGTGCAATAGCCATGTCTCCCTCAATAACTTTTCCTCCAAGATATGTAGGTTTTCTTTACATGTTGTATTTGGCTTTTAATAGTTCAAGTGCCTTATTTGTAATAGGTTTAGCTAGTAAAACCAAATAAACACTGATCACCGATGCCTGCAAAACTGTTTTGCACACAATTCAGAGAGCTACTTAACAACAAACAGGCCTGCCACAAAAATTCACAGTATCTGAAGGCTTCAGTGCATCTCTTTATGTAACACTACAGATCCCTGACAAAATACAAATAAAGTCCACCTTCTAATCAATCTGATTATACCCACAGTACTTTTTCCACTTCAACTTGCAGCCATGTTTCAATCCATTTCATTGTAAAATATTAAATATGGTACTGGTATCTATAAAAATCCACTTTATAAATGTAGTAGAGGGCGTATAATTTAGTATGCTCATGTCGTAAAATTCAGATTGGTGTTTCGCTGCTTCAATTAATCTGTCCCCCCAGGGAGCTCATGGTTCTTTCGTGAGTTCATGCATGGCACACACGGGCCCCAAGCTATTTCAGCTTATTCTTCATTCCCTAGTTGCTTTTCCTTCTCCTTGCCCCCTCCCTCCTTCCTCGTTGCCACCTCCTTCCACTCTCTTGGTGTTCTGCTTAATGTTGACCTGGCTATTCCCCTGGTTTCCTGTATTGGTTGCAATTTTGTACCTTTTGCCGGTTCTTTCACCCTTTTGGCATTTCGGTCCCCACTTGAGGTTTGACCTCAACTTCAAAATGTCCTGTTTTTAGTGTGAGCCATATGGGAAAGAACTCCCTCCCTAGCATCTACAGTGTGGATTCCTCCCTTCCCCACTGTAGCCCCCTTCCACCCTGCTAGGTCACCAGCACATGTAGCCAGTCCGTAAGGTAGGGCTGTTATATACCCATATGTCTGAGCCCCTTGACAACTCAGGGATCACACTACTGATACCTGAGCTGTTCCCTTCCAGTGTATGCCAAGGAGTGGTTGTTTGTCTTATTGGAGTATTGGAACTGGCAACCTGGCAACAGCCACCATGCCAGACGGCCCTTGCTGTGGCTGGGTGGTGTCCGTGGGGGGAGCTCCTGGTTGGAGCGGGTGGTATCAGGGTGGATGCTTGACGCATGAAGCATATCAAGCTACAAAAATCTGGCCGTTCTCACACGGCTGTCTCTTCGAATGGTGAAGGATCCTTAAATGCTGTCTCGTGTGACCTGGCAGCCTTCCCTTCCCTGGCTACCCCATGGGAGGAGGGCCAGGCTTGCCATCTTGGTCTGAAACCTTTTCCCCGTTACCTTGTCTGTACTAGGATGGATGGTGACACATTCACCACCACAAAGCCATTGTTTATCGTGGAAAATATTCAGGACAAGTTTAGTGAAGTGGAGGCTATTAACAAGATGCGGTCGGGCTCCCTGTTGATCAAAGCTTCATCTGCCACCCAATCTGCAGCTCTTTGTGCCTGTGATCGTCTTGGCAATGTCCCAGTATGTATCACTCCTCACCAATTTCTGAATATGGACCAGGGAGTGATTTTTCATAGGGACCTCACCCTGCAAACTAATGAGGAACTCCGGACTAATCTGGAGCAGTGTGGCATTCATTTTATTTGAAGTGCGCAGAAGGGTCGCAAAGACAACCGCACCAATACTGGTGCCTTCATCCTGGCTTTCGAGGGGGATACCCTCCCAGAGAAGGTCAAGGTTATGTGCTACAGATGTGACATGAAGCCGTACATCCCTCCACCTGTGCGGTGCTTTCAGTGCTTGCGTTTTGGGCATATGTCTTCCTGCTGTACAGCAGACCCTTTGTGTGGTGACTGTGGCCATCCCATCCATAAGGGAACCCCTTGTGTTCCGCCGCCTGTGTGTATTAATTGTGCTGACTGCCACTCCCCTCGCTCACCAGATTGCTCAGCTTACAAGAGAGAAAAGAAGGTACAAGAATATAAGTCCTTGCATCACCTGTCTTGCACTGAGGCTCGCCAAAAGTATGAGAGATCCATCCGGTGTGACTATCTTCAACTTTTGCCTTTGTTACTTTGTTTCCCCCTCCTCCTAGTCCTCCTCCTCCTCCCTCCAGCCCCACCTCACTCTTCCCTCAACCTACCCTGCCATTCCCAGGACCTCCAGTCAGGGAGTCGCCCCTCCACCCCAGCCGAAGAAGTGCCCCCCATCTTCGTCATCTGCCAATGATTGGGCTCCCTCCCGGGAACCGCCTCCTCGGTGTCTCTCAGGCCAGAAGACTGTTACCACCACTCAGCCACGAGGTGACCCATTTGTGGGCCCCAAGTTCGCCCGCTCTCTTTCTGTTCCCGATCTTGCAGACGCCTGTACACCCCCTGTGTCCTGTCCTCCTCCACCTCAGAAAGAGAAGAAGAAGAAACATAAATCCCAAGAGAAGGCATCTCTGGTGCCCCTGGAGGTCCCAACTCCCCTCTCACAACCTGATTCTGACATCTTATTTATGGATACCACCCCATCCTTGTCGGTGACAACTGCTGACCGAGTGACCTGACCTCTTCCTCGGCTCCTTCATGCCTACCTTGGACTCATGCCACACAATCATCCAGTGGAACTGCAACAGTCACTATCATCACCTACCAGGGGTGCAATGTCTTGTATTCTCTTATTCTGCATTCTGTCTTGTTCTCCAAGAAACGCATTTCCGTGACGACCACTCTCCCAATTTGTGTGGTTATCGGGCATTCTGTCGGAACTGTGCTGGCCCTGGGATAGCATCTGGTGGGGTCTGCACTTTGGTTCACTCCGATGTCCTTAGTGACTGGATCCCCCTATGTACCACCTCAGAAGTGATAGCGGTTAAAGTGCATACAACTCCAGCAATCACCATTTGCAATGTCTGCCTCCCTCCAGGTAGGCCACTTGCTTATTTTGCACTATCTACCTTATTTGAGCAACTCCTGCCCCATTTCTCCCCGGATTTCAATGCTTACCATCCACTGTGGGGGAGTGTTACATCTACGGCTCAGGGTATCCTAATCGACCAACTTATCACAGGCTTTGATTTGTGTCTCCTCAACAATGGTTCCCCTACCCACTTCAGTGCTCCTCATGGCACCTTCTCTCCTATCGATCTCGCGAACTCCTCCCCTGCCCTCATGGCTTCCCTTCATTAGACATAGCATGATGACCTTTGTGACAGTGACCACTTCCCAGTGACACTATTGTTCCCCTGCTGCTACCAGGCAGACAGGCTCCCACGCTGGGCATTCTGCAGGGCAAATTGGCCTTTATACATGTCTGCTGTCTGCTTTGACACCTCCCTCTTGAATTCCATTGATGTAGTTGTGCAAGGCACCTCTGCCACTCATCTTCATGCTGCTGGCTCTGCAGTTCCCCTATCCACAGGGGCCCCTTGTCATCGGCCGGTACTGTGGTGGACCAAGGACATCACAGTCACTGTCCAGGACCACTGACGGACACTGCAGCGATTTAAGTGACACCCCTCCCCACCAACCTCATCACTTTTAAGCATCTTCGTGCTAAGGCTCATTACATTATTAAGCAGAATAAAAAGAAATGCTGGGAGCACTATGTTTCCTCCCTGGGGACATCTGCCTCTTTATTGCAGGTTTGGTCCAAGGTCCGTCACGTTCTGGGCTGCCAGCAACAGTCAACTGTCCAGGGTCTGAACATCCAAGGAGCTCTGTGGACTGATCTATTAGTCCTCGCAGAACACCATGCGACACATGATGGCATTGTCATCTGCTTCATATCCTCCTACCTTTCTCCAGCAGAAACACAGAGTTGAACATAACCCCCTCCATTTCATCCCGCACCGCAATGAGCCCTACAATGCTCCTTTCACTGAATGAGAATTAGTGCAGGCTCTTAGCTCTTCACGAGACTTATCCACAGGGCCAGACTACATTCACCATCAGATGATTCAACACTTGGACGTTCCCCAGAGGCAACAGCTCCTCAGGTTCTTCAATAAAATGTGGCTCACGGGTGCTTTTCCATCACAGTGGTGAGACAGTATAGTTATCCCCGTCCTTAAGCCCTGGAAAATCCCAACATCTCTCCACAGCTACCGCCCCATTAGCCTTACAAATATGCTTTGCAAATTGCTTGAAAGGATGGTAAACTCCAGATTATGTTGGGTACTTGAATCTCATGGCCTTTTGTCACCATATCAGTGTGGCTTCCGGGCACGGCGATCTCCAACTGACCACTTACTCTGATTTGGATCAGCCATCCGCAGACTTTTACTCACCGCTGGCACCTCGTCGCAGTGTTCTTTGACCTACATAAGGCATATGACATGGCTTGGCGCCATCACATTTTAGTTACCCTCCATGACTGGGGCTTCCATGGTCCCCTTCCGATTTTTATCCACAAGGTTTTATCTTACCATTTATTCCAGGTTCGAGTTGGCACACTAAGTGTCACGCTCCTCCTCATTGCCATAAATGGGCTTGTGACATCTGTTGGGCCTCTGGTTACCCTGGCGTTGGACATTGATGGTTTTTGAATCTTGCAGCTTCCACTCGATGGCGTCTGCTGAGCGCCAGCTCCAAGGCACCATCTGACGGGCCTCTACGTGGGCCATCACTCAAGGCTTTCAGTTTTCCTCCTCCAAAACGCGGGTTACGTATTTTTGTCATCGACCCACGCTACACCCCGATCCAGAACTTTATTTAGGCAACCAGATCCTTGATGTTGTAACACAGTCCCATTTCTTGGCCCTTATTTTTGATAACAAGCTGACATGGCTGCCCCACATTCATCACCTAAAGACTACGTGCATGTGGAAGCTTAATGCTCTCCACCTCCTGGCCCATACGTCTTGGGGTGCAGACCTTTCCACTCTTCTCCATCTTTACCATGCTTTGGTTTTGTCCAGACTCGAGTATGGTAGTCTGGTTTACGGCTCATCAGCTCCTTCCACTTTGAAACTCCTTCATCCTGTCCATCATTGCGGGGTGTGTCTGGCTGTTGGTGCCTTTTGCACTAGTCCTGCTGATAGTCTCCTCACAGAAGCAGGGATTCCCCCCTGCACATCTGATGGAGCCAACTCCTTGTTTCTTAGGCAGTCACCATTCACCAATTCCCTGACCATCCTGTATACACTGTGCTCTTTGCCAATGAGGGATGTCTCCCTGCTAACACCTGCCCACAGGTGGGATTGCCAGTTGGCATGCGTCTCACTACCCTCTGCCAGGATCTCCATCTGCACTCACTGGACTGCGCCCTGTGTCTTTCCTCCCATACCCCCCATGGATGGTGCCTATACCACGGGTTAGGACTGCTCTCTTTCAGGGTCCTAAGGTATCTGTTGCTCCTATGGTTTACTGGCGTCTTCTATTTGCCATCCTTGCAGAGTTACAGGGTGCCACCATCCTTTACACTGATGGTTCTAAGACTACTAATAAGGTGAGATACGCTTTCACATCCCCTACCAGCTTTGAGCACCATTTGTTGCCAGGATCATGTAGTGTATTTACAGCAGAGCTTCTAGCCATTTACAGGGCCCTCCTTTTTGTTTCTCAGGCCGCTCTCCATAGTGTTTTAATTTGTTCTGACTCCATGAGCAGCCTTCAGGCTATCGATCGATGCTACTCTCGCCACCCCTGGATCTCTGCCATCCATGACCTTCTCTCTGCCCTTGAGTGTGCCGCCTGTTCAGTTGTCTTTCTCTGGGTCCTGAGTCATGTGGGAATCCCAGGGATGAATTGGCTAACTGTTTGGCTAGAGAAGCAGATACTTACCCTCCCTTTTCCTTTCACAATTCCAGCTGCAGATATGTGGGTCTATGTCAAATCTCTCTTCGCCCAACGGTGGAATGCCATCTGGAGCGCAACTGCTCATAGTAATAAACTCCGCACAATCAAGGAGTCTACTGCAGTTTTGGGGCACTTCTTTCCATCCCTCTCAGAAGGAGTCCACTGTTATACGTCGTTTATGCATTGGCCATACCCAGCTCAACCATTGTTTCCTCCTACGTAACGACCCATCCCCACAATGTGGTTGCAGCGCAAGACTGACGATATCTCATATATTGGTGGCATGTCCCCTTCTTTCGACCCTTCATGCTATGTATAGTCTTCCTGCTTCCATAAATTTAATATTAGCGGACAATCCATGGATGGTAGACCTGGTCCTCAGTTTCCTCCATGAAAGTGGTTTTTATTTCCAGGTATAAGGTTCTCCTTTCGTCTTGGAGCATGGGTGGGTTGGATGTGATTGGGACTTCTTTTGCAGTCTTCATGGTCTGTGGCCCCATGACTGCTCCCCCCCCCCCCCCCCTCCCCCCCCCACACACACACACTTTTTAGATTTGGTCTCCCCTTTTATGCTTATACTGTGTGTGTTTAATGTTCATTCTTTTATAGTGTGACTCCTCTGATTGAATCCGTTCACTTTTAGCGGACTCTCTCTCTCTTACGTAACAACCCCATTTGGAATCACAGGACTGATGACCTCACGTTTGGCCCCATACTCTCTCAATCAATCAAATTAATCTGTCATCATTTATCATAAATTTTAATAAAAGAAATAACAAAGTGAAACAATTTATAGCAAATAAAGAACAACAAACAACTGATGTGAGCCACAAAACCATCACAAAACAAAATATGGAGATCAGCACATGGCCATGTATCAGGAGGAAACAAGCTTGTGTGTCACGTGATCAGCAATGGATGGATGATGTCAGCAATCAGAAACTTTCCTTCAGAGAAACTTTGATGGTGCCATTACACGATGGGATAGCCAGTGTGGATGCTGCCATTTGAAATGCACTGCAGTATGTTTTGACGGGACGGGATGGGATGTGATGTGATGGCCAGTGTGAATTGATCTTTAAGTTGCTCTGTTTGATTACAAGGTGAAACTGCTGTTGTGAGTTTTAGGTCTTCAAATGAACTGTCAGTAGCCAGGTATTGCAGCGTAATAGATAAGTGCTGACTTGGTGGAATTGCATCTGTAAGTGCAGTGTTTTGTTTCTTGATCACAGGACCAACCATTTACAGCAGTGCTTCAAATGTTGAGGCATCAACACACAAAGAGTTATGGTAATCTTCTGTCTCATTCAGTCCCAGTTCTCTCAAAAAAATTTTATGAGTAAATCTTCCATGTACCAATTTTTCATCAATCTTCAGTCCTTTTCTAGCTTGCAACACAATACAGCAAATATCTCTGCCACTGTGTCTTTATCGCCCGTGATTTCGAATACTATGCATCTCAATAATATTAAACAATAATATTGTGCAATATTATTGTGCACTGTGAGGAGAGAACTGATTATATTGCACAATATTATTGACCATCTAGGGGCTGCTTTAGGCATTGGGCATGAACCAATCACAGTGCAGTATTCTCAGCCAGTGTGATGTGCTGTGACATCAAAGCTCCTGTATTGCTGGCTTTGTTTTGTGTGAACACAAACAACATGCATTGTGTATGGTTTCTACTGAGTACTTTGTTTTCTGTGATTTTGAAAGTTCTGATACTTGGAAAATGCCACCAAGAAGACTTCTTTCATCTAGTGAAAATCATTTGCTTCCAGGTGTGCTGCTAAACAGCCATATAGTGGGGTTTACTACAGAGAATTTGTGGCTTTTATGAGCAGAAGAAAGAATACATAATTATTCATGGGCAGCCTTCAATTCCTGCCAATTAAGTTGTGGAATGAACATCAAAAACCCTTGGAATTAGTGGAAGAACAGTAGTCAGTAAGGGATAAAATCACTATAATTTGTGCTGAAAAATATGCGTTTCTGTTATAAAATACTAGACAGATGCAAAGTCCTGTTAAGAAGGATGCATATTGTTATGGCTTAAAGCATTTTCTTACACAAAACAGTCAGCAAAGACATCTGTTCCATATATCGTCAGATAAAAGGTGGGTTAATGCAGGGGAAATTGTCACTAAATGCTCTATGGATGATGCTTCAAGCAGTGGTGGTCATCAGCCAATGGGAAGAGGAGCTACAGTAATTGGGATCCATGCAGATGCTTCCAGTGGTTTTGTCTCTGATGCACATTTAATTTTTCAGTCCAAAACTATAGATGATTACCATGAAAACATGGACCAAACATGATTTGTTGAGAGATTCAGGAAATTTTAACAGTTTCCTGACCCTACAACAATTATAGTGCTCCATATCATTTAGTGATATTGAACAAAGCCCACCACAAGCTCTCGAAAAGAAGTTACAGTGCAGTGGTTACAGGCATGGAATATTACTACAGAGATGAGTATGATGAAGAGGCTTTTATATTCACTTGTTAAAGAAAAGAAGCCTATGATGCCTACGTATGTAGTAGACAAAATTGCCAAGCAGTAGCATCATATTGTAATAAGGCTGTCACCATATCACTGCCATTTTAAGCCCACTGAGTTACTATGGAGTGATGTGAAGATGTACATAAGTGACAATAAAAAGTTCTTTACTGACAGAGATGGAAAGGCTCTTACATGAAACTCTTGTCACTGTGGATGCAGTCTCATGTAAGAAAAACTTATTCAAGTAGCACATACAATGAAAGGTATTGTCAGTGGTCATGAACAACTAACGATTTTTCTTGGTAATAACAATGATGAAAATGGTTTTAGTGTTGAATCTGATAACAGTAATGATGGGGATCTGGATGGAACGGCACTGTTGTCACTGTAAATTGGTGAGTGAAAGGTATGGTTATCAGTATTTATCACATCATTGTCATTATAAAATGTGGAGCGAGAAGTAATCATCTCACATATTTTGAAAACTATGTACTGTATTTATTTCAAGGTATATGTCATCATAAATAGCTAATTTTTTGTACTTTTTGCTCTGCTATCAAAAATGTGTGCTTTGTTATGCTTATATCTACATTATTATACAGTTGTTTGTTGCCTGTCATTGTAGCAACTCAAAAATGAATTTTTATATACACTGGTATTTCTCAATAGTGTACATTTATGAGCAAAGATGTTCGCTCACACTCCCAAGAAGAGCTGTCAGAACAACTCCACAAATCTCCAGCAATCACAGATGATGTCGAACAAGAATGGACCGCATTAAAGAACATCATCAAAGAGACTGCAGAGAATGTTATTGGTTTTGGTGTGTGGAAGGACTGGTTTGATGGCAGCAATGAAGAAATCCAAGCTGTCATCAGTGCAAAGCGGGATGCTTACCTAGCCCTTGCTCTTGATCCGTCTTGCACAGAAAAGAAAGCACACTTTCAAGAGCTCAAGCAGAAATGTCAAAGTGAAATATGAGCAATCAAGAGCAAATGGTGGCAACAAAAAGCCTCGTAACTCAAAAATCTTTCCGATGCCAGGAACCTGCGTCACTTCTGTGCTGGAATTAAGGAGCTTTATGGACACCCATCGGCTCCTCATCAGGAATACTGAAAGCTGCTGATTACACCACCATCCTTACTGAAAGTCAGGACATCATAAATCGTTTGAAAGAGCACTTCAGCTCACTGTTGAACAGCACTTCTACTGCTGCTTGAGACTTTCTCAAACATGTCCCACAGCATCCTCCACAACCCTGGAGGGCTGATCCCCCAACTTTTCAAGAATTCAGCAAGGCACTCGTAGTATGAAACCAGGAAAGGCTCCTGGACCTGAAAACATGACACAGAAACTTATTCACGGTGGTGAGTTGTCTCTAAAAACTAGGCTCTTCTCACTCATACTATTAATACGGGTAATCCACAAGGTACCAGCCGACTTGAAGAATTCCACAATTGTCACTATCTTCAAGAAAGGCGATGGAAGCATCTGTGGTAACTACCATGGAATATCCATGCTCCCTGTCGCTGATAAAATTTTTGCCTGAATCCTTTTAAATTGCTTTCAGACACTTTCAGAGACTGTGCTTCCTGACTCTCAATGCGCGTTCACCCAAGAGGGATGACTGATATGATTTTGTGTTCATGACAACTGCAGGAGAAGTCCAGAGATCAACAAAAGCCTTTACTATTAGTTTTTTTATGACATAGAAAAGGCCTTTGATACAGTTCCTAGAGAAGCCATGTGGATGGTCTTAAAATGTTTCGGCTGTCCTGAACATTTTGTTGATCTGGTTAAAGCTCTCCATGATGACATGACTGGACAGGTCATCTGCCAGAATGAATCCTCTAAGGAATTCCAAATAACGAGTGGGCTCAAACAAGGATGTGTTCTTGCACCAACATTATTTGCCTTGTACCTGACAGCTGTGCTTTGAGACAGATGTAAACAACGCTGGCGTATATACCGTCCCCAGTGAAATGCTAAGAAAAGACTTAAAAATAGTATTTATAAAGAAGAGAAATTTTAAAATTGAATGAGTGGACACTAGCTGCTCAGGTGAACATGTGCTTTTCTCACATATCCGTATTATAATAATTTCTCTGTGTAAGTTTCAAGGGCAAAGAAATATAAAGATGCACTCGGGAGGGAAAAAAAAAAAAAAAGGTCATCTAAAGAGACGACAAGATGCACTCTTTTGTTAATTTTTTTAGTCATCTTCACTTCTTCTCTTGTCTTGGTTGTGTGTAATCCGACATCTTGTGGGTGCTGGCAAATGTAAGCATATTTGTACTAATTAAGCAGATAATATATTGATTTAATATTATTTTTCACTTTTAATTTGTAAGAGGTGATCCTGATTTCACATCCACGTTCCTTGAATTAACCTGCATTCAAATAATTTACAGTGTAACAACTGCAGCGGCCAATGCAGCCAACGATGCCATTATGTGGCGATATTAACCTATAAAAATTATTGGAAGCAAATAACTCACCTTCTATTAACATAATTATAAATTTTTCTCCACAGCTGCCCGACTTTGCAGAAAATACTTAGCTTTAAGATTCTTATTTTCAGTTCAACAGCAGAGAGACAAAGCCAGAACTCTGACTACAATGCAATGATTAACGGAGGTAAGAAAAAATTCTCTCGCATGTGTGTGGGCCACAATTGTAATTAATAACTAAAGATTTTTTGCTTTAAAGTGAACTGACTAGCTGAGGAAATTAATATGAAAAGTTTATTCCATTGTACAACTTACATGCTCATGTTTTAAGATTCAATGAGTCTTACAGTCATTAACGTAACAAATAATTTCCACTGAAGATTAATATTGTTAAAAAAGAGACAAATTCACAAAAGCATTTAATTGTAAATTAAAATTGAATGAAATATCGTTTTAATTAAGGTCCACCACGTAAGTCGGCAACAATCACCATTACCAATCAATTTGTGTGGTAAATAATAAATTTAATTACAACAGCTAATGGACGCGAGACATAGAACTATAGTACAGGTTCGATGGAGGATTATTTAACCAATCCAGACTCCAGTCAAAAAAGTTTACAAGTACCACTCATGTAACAGAGCTGCAGTATGCTGACAACAATGCCTCTCCAGCTCATTCAAGTGCTGAGATGCAGCAGTCTGTTAATTGTTTCAGCAAGACATTCAAATGATTTGGTCTTTCCATCAATATTCAAAAGACAAAGGTGCTTACGCAGCCACCTTCTGGCTCTTTCCTTCCCGATTTCAGCATATCCATTTCTGCTATGTCCTTGGAACAAGTGGACCATGTCCTTTATATAGGAAGCATATTGTCATCTAATTGCTCATCTGAAAAAGACATGGAGATCAGAATACGTGCTGCCCTTGTAGCATTTGGTTGTCTCAGAAAACGGGTCTTCCTGAATAAAGACCTAACACTATACACCAAACTGATGGTGTATATAGCTGTTCTCATCTCAACGTTGCTCGATGGTTGTGAAACCTGGACATTATACCACCGTGATCTGAAGAAACTATAATGCTTCAACCAACAGAAGCTAAGATACATCATGAACAAGAAATGGGATGACTTTATATCGAATACCATCATTCTTGAAAAGTGAAAATGAATAGTATAGAAGCTGTCATTATTGGGTACCAACTAAGATGGGTTGGGCATGTCCAGCGGATGAGAGGTGACAGACTTGCACGTCAAATGGTGTACAGTGAAGTGAGCACACGTAAAAGGGTGTGAGGTGCCCCTCTTAAATCCTACAAGGATCAGTATAAGAAAAATCTAAAAATCTTGAACATTGATCCAAGTAACTGGTCCACCATAGTAGGAGATCACAGTTGCTGGCACTCAGCTACCTCAAATGCTCTTCAGAACTTTGAGCAGGAATGGCTAAGACTGGAGAATGACAAACGCCAGTGATGTAAATTCCTCCAGGCCCAGCCACGTCCTCCACCTTCCATAATTTGTAAATTATGTGGTCACAAGTTCCATGCTAGGATTGGACTACTATGCCATCAAAGACATTTCCGTGCCTGAATCATGATAAAAGAAATCTCAGGAGAGAAATGAAAACCGACCGATGATGACATTTATGAGCTGGAACAGAAAACTGTATCAGGTGTTATGTGAATAGAGGCTGCTACTGCAACAAGTAAACAAAATAAAACTCACAAGAATTCAGACACAGTGCACTCACAAAAAGAAACTTGGTAATAAGACATCTCATCCCACAAAAATTCTGTCAGCAAACAAGCAAATTCATGGCAACTAAATATAATGAGACATGTTTGTTTTCTCTAATCATTCTTGAAACTCTTTGCTGGCACTTCCAGGTGATGCTTGGCATCTTTTATTATTATTGGTTGTGCCTCCGAGAGGCAGCAGCACTTATGCCCTCTATGGAATATGTATGCAATGTGTGTTGCCTATAATCCCATTGTCTGCTCCATATGACAGCCCATAGCAGAGATCTGCAGCTGCCCTGAGAGGTTGTATCCCAATGCCAAGAACAGCAGATGACTGTGTGGTGTCAGTTGTTTACTTCCTATCCTACCAGAAAGCTGTGTTGTTGCCATTGCCTAAGCTGAAACAGTTGTGTTGGCCTCCGTACATCTTATATCATACCAGAATGCTTAGACCTCTACATAAGTGGAGGATATATGTGTGCTTACAGTGAAGCTAGAGGCTGTGGATGCTTAGCAGCACATCTGTATCGTGAACACTTCTGCAACAGACAACAGTCCATCATACGCTATTTCAGAGGCTACATCAGTGACTCCGCCATGAGTACGGGACATTCCATCCGTGACATGAAGGTATCAACATAATCATATATTACAATTTGTAGAGGAAGTACTAGACAGAGGTGAGGCGAACCCATCTACGAGCTCATCAGCAGCTGGAAGATACTTGGGCATCACTCACACCCCCGTGGGAGTGTATTCTGTCAGCATCATAAATGACACAAGGCTTTTCTAACATAACTTTGGCATTTATCACATTCCTTTGGCTATCAGGGGTTAATGGGCCAGCTAGTTTACTTGAAAACTGTGCTAATTACAGAATGAGATTTTCACTCTGCAGCGGAGTGTGCGCTAATATGAAACTTCCTGGCAGATTAAAACTGTGTGCCCGACCGAGACTCGAACTCGGGACCTTTGCCTTTCGCGGGCAAGTGCTCTACCAACTGAGCTACCGAAGCACGACTCACGTCCGGTACTCACAGCTTTACTTCTGCCAGTACCTCGTCTCCTACCTTCCAAACTTTACAGAAGCTCTCCTGCGAAACATGCAGAACTAGCACTCCTGAAAGAAAGGATATTGCGGAGACATGGCTTAGCCACAGCCTGGGGGATGTTTCCAGAATGAGATTTTCACTCTGCAGCGGAGTGTGCGCTGATATGAAACTTCCTGGCAGATTAAAACTGTGTGCCCGACCGAGACTCGAACTTGGGACCTTTGCCTTTCGCGGGCAAGTGCTCTACCAACTGAGCTACCGAAGCACGACTCACGTCCGGTACTCACAGCTTTACTTCTGCCAGTACCTCGTCTCCTACCTTCCAAACTTTACAGAAGCTCTCCTGCGAAACATGCAGAACTAGCACTCCTGAAAGAAAGGATATTGCGGAGACATGGCTTAGCCACAGCCTGGGGGATGTTTTCAGAATGAGATTTTCACTCTGCAGCGGAGTGTGCGCTGATATGAAACTTCCTGGCAGATTAAAACTGTGTGCCCGACCGAGACTCGAACTCGGGACCTTTGCCTTTCGCGGGCAAGTGCTCTACCAACTGAGCTACCGAAGCACGACTCACGTCCGGTACTCACAGCTTTACTTCTGCCAGTACCTCGTCTCCTACCTTCCAAACTTTACAGAAGCTCTCCTGCGAAACATGCAGAACTAGCACTCCTGAAAGAAAGGATATTGCGGAGACATGGCTTAGCCACATCCTGGCGGATGTTTCCAGAATGAGATTTTCACTCTGCAGTGGAGTGTGGGCTGATATGAAACTTCCTGGCAGATTAAAACTGTGTGCCCGACCGAGACTCGAACTCGGGACCTTTGCCTTTCGCGGGCAAGTGCTCTACCAACTGAGCTACCGAAGCACGACTCACGTCCAGTACTCACAGCTTTACTTCTGCCAGTACCTCGTCTCCTACCTTCCAAACTTTACAGAAGCTCTCCTGCGAAACATGCAGAACTAGCACTCCTGAAAGAAAGGATATTGCGGAGACATGGCTTAGCCACAGCCTGGGGGATGTTTCCAGAATGAGATTTTCACTCTGCAGCGGAGTGTGCGCTGATATGAAACTTCCTGGCAGATTAAAACTGTGTGCCCGACCGAGACTCGAACTCGGGACCTTTGCCTTTCGCGGGCAAGTGCTCTACCAACTGAGCTACCGAAGCACGACTCACGTCCGGTACTCACAGCTTTACTTCTGCCAGTACCTCGTCTCCTACCTTCCAAACTTTACAGAAGCTCTCCTGCGAAACATGCAGAACTAGCACTCCTGAAAGAAAGGATATTGCGGAGACATGGCTTAGCCACATCCTGGCGGATGTTTCCAGAATGAGATTTTCACTCTGCAGTGGAGTGTGGGCTGATATGAAACTTCCTGGCAGATTAAAACTGTGTGCCCGACCGAGACTCGAACTCGGGACCTTTGCCTTTCGCGGGCAAGTGCTCTACCAACTGAGCTACCGAAGCACGACTCACGTCCAGTACTCACAGCTTTACTTCTGCCAGTACCTCGTCTCCTACCTTCCAAACTTTACAGAAGCTCTCCTGCGAAACATGCAGAACTAGCACTCCTGAAAGAAAGGATATTGCGGAGACATGGCTTAGCCACAGCCTGGGGGATGTTTCCAGAATGAGATTTTCACTCTGCAGCGGAGTGTGCGCTGATATGAAACTTCCTGGCAGATTAAAACTGTGTGCCCGACCGAGACTCGAACTCGGGACCTTTGCCTTTCGCGGGCAAGTGCTCTACCAACTGAGCTACCGAAGCACGACTCACGTCCGGTACTCACAGCTTTACTTCTGCCAGTACCTTCTGGAAACATCCCCCAGGCTGTGGCTAAGCCATGTCTCCGCAATATCCTTTCTTTCAGGAGTGCTAGTTCTGCATGTTTCGCAGGAGAGCTTCTGTAAAGTTTGGAAGGTAGGAGACGAGGTACTGGCAGAAGTAAAGCTGTGAGTACCGGACGTGAGTCGTGCTTCGGTAGCTCAGTTGGTAGAGCACTTGCCTTGTGCTAATTACAATTACTAGTGATTTCAGATTTCATTAACATTGCTCAGATGTAAACATATTCATGATTACTGACTTCCTGATAAAGTAGTTGAGAAAAATGTGTAAATAACTGTAGTATTTATGCAGCTAATATTTGAAACATATTAGCAACATTTGCCCTCATTTAGTTTCATAGTAATTAGCTTCTTTAATTAAAATATCCCCTATTTTGGCAAACTAGACAGCATAATTCAATAGTAATTGTTGTTGTATCTGAAAGTTCACATTAAAACAAATATCTCACCACTACTCAGTTACTCAGAAACATGAATCTTTAATTGTACCATAAACCGGGTATACTTTGACTGCCGTGGTTACTTTAACCACTCAAGCATGAAAAGTTTTACATCTCTCTGCTGGCTCTCAGTTGTGTCTTTTGTGAATACTCTTTGGTGGAAAAGTTCCATCAGTATACACTAGATGTTGCACATGTAGTGCTGATTTTCCTATGCAGCAGTTGGCGAACCTGTTGAGACTTGAAGTTGTTCACAAAAAAGTGTGTTTGTAGTTAGCTGTGCAAAATCCACCACATCTCATAACAACAAAGCCATCAGTGTTTTAAACCATATCAGGTATGTTGCTCGATTAATTCTCATATCAGACTGCTGATTATTATTATTTTTTTTTCATATGTATACATTGAGCAGTATATTACTTTTTCTAAGGTCAAGTGTATGAAGTCTCTGTTTTGGGGTTACTTTGACTGCCGGTCAGTGTTACTCCAGAATTAAGATACGCTATTGTCATTGTGTTCTTATGCTTCTATTGTGCTCCTACACAGGTACAATATGCCAAGAAGTCATAGAAAGGTGCCTGGTGCAAGACAGTATAACACTTATAGTGAAGAAGACATGCAGACTGCATTAGACGAAATTAAAAATGAAACAATTTCAATGAATGCAGCATCAGAGAAATACAGTATTGCAAAAGGGACACTCTATAATAATGAGCATTCAAAACATGAACATAAATGTGGAAGACAAAGTGTATTTACAAATGAAGAAGAAGAAACATTTCTTCATTATGCTTTGACAGTTAGCAAATGGGGTTTTCCTTTTGATGTGCAAGACTTCCGATATTTGGGAAAGCTGTATTTAGATACAAGAGGAAAAAAAGTATCTCAATTTGGTCCAACCAATACACCTGGTGTTGAAGGGGCATGCAGTTTTATGAAGTGTCATAAGGATCTCTTATCCCATCAGTAATGCCAAAACTTGAAGACCTCAAAGGCAAAAATTACTGCAAGTTCACTTCAAGAGTGTTTTGATCATCTGAAAGTCTCATTAACAGTTAAAAATTCCAGTGATATGATACCACTTTGTAGAATCTTCAATTATGATGAGACAAACTTATGTGACAATCCAGGAGTGAAGAAATGTCTTTCTAAGTGTGGGTTTAGGTTTAATTTGGATGAACTTGAGGGTATTATGCTGAACTAATTTTGGGGCTATATGTGTAGTGCTCCATCCTGGTAACTTTCATTATTTTTATAATTTTGATGATGGATCACACTGTTTCATTTATGTAGCTCACTATGTTCTCTCTTTTATAAAGCTTAATGAAGCACTTTAGATAAATTTAGACCAATGTATTTATTTCTGGGTGGTCAATGTTTCACTGTGTTGTTGAAATATTGACCACAGGTGGAATTGTAGTTGACAGTTGTGGCGGAGATAGAGACTGGTCAATGTAAACCCGAACTCATGGTAACTTTGACCACCAACAATTTTTCCCATAACTACCTCTGTATTTTATAAAATGTGTTGTGCTGATTACTGTGTAATCCTTTCATACATGCCCCCAAATTGAGAAACTTAAACATCACATCAGTTAAAAAAAAAGTCATGATAATCGCATTTTAATCTGAAAATTGGTCAAATTTTACCCGGTTTACAGTAACTTTAGTTTTGAGTATTGTCCGCAACATGGAAATAATTTAGATCAGTCTGTGGAAGGTTATGATACAGGCAAGATCTGTACCCAGAATCACTGAACAATGTACCACAGACAAGTTAGTACAGATTAAAAGTCATAAAATGTGCCAAGTTTTATTTACATTTCACATTTGTGAGATCACTCTTTAATTTAGTGACTGTTTTAAATAATTAAATGAACAGTGAATGTGTAATTATTATTATGGATTGTGCCAAACTTCAATAATGCCCACTGCGACAACAGCATCAGACTGTGAACTGTGTTTTCTCCAAATTATTGTTATGTGCACATCAATTCCTTATTGTATATAAAAAACAAAGATGAGGTGACTTACCGAACAAAAGCGCTGGCAGGTCGATAGACACACAAACAAACACAAACACACACACAAAATTCAAGCTTTCGCAACAAACTGTTGCCTCATCAGGAAAGAGGGAAGGAGAGGGGAAGACGAAAGGAAGTGGGTTTTAAGGGAGAGGGTAAGGAGTCATTCCAATCCCGGGAGCGGAAAGACTTACCTTAGGGGGAAAAAAGGACAGGTATACACTCGCACACACGCACATATCCATCCACACATACAGACACAAGCAGACATATTTAAAGACAAAGAGTTTGGGCAGAGATGTCAGTCGAGGCAGAAGTGTAGAGGCAAAGAAGTTGTTGAAAGACAGGTGAGGTATGAGTGGCGGCAACTTGAAATTAGCGGAGATTGAGGCCTGGCGGATGACGAGAATAGAGGATATACTGAAGGGCAAGTTCCCATCTCCGGAGTTCGGATAGGTTGGTGTTGGTGGGAAGTATCCAGATAACCCGGACGGTGTAACACTGTGCCAAGATGTGCTGGCTGTGCACCAAGGCATGTTTAGCCACAGGGTGATCCTCATTACCAACAAACACTGTCTGCCTGTGTCCATTCATGCGAATGGACAGTTTGTTGCTGGTCATTCCCACATAGAATGCATCACAGTGTAGGCAGGTCAGTTGGTAAATCACGTGGGTGCTTTCACACGTGGCTCTGCCTCTGATCGTGTACACCTTCCGGGTTACAGGACTGGAGTAGGTGGTGGTGGGAGGGTGCATGGGACAGGTTTTGCATCGGGGGCGGTTACAAGGATAGGAGCCAGAGGGTAGGGAAGGTGGTTTGGGGATTTCATAGGGATGAACTAACAGGTTACGAAGGTTAGGTGGACGGCGGAAAGACACTCTTGGCGGAGTGGGGAGGATTTCATGAAGGATGGACCTCATTTCAGGGCAGGATTTGAGGAAGTCGTATCCCTGCTGGAGAGCCACATTCAGAGTCTGGTCCAGTCCCGGAAAGTATCCTGTCACAAGTGGGGCACTTTTGTGGTTCTTCTGTGGGGGATTCTGGGTTTGAGGGGACGAGGAAGTGGCTCTGGTTATTTGCTTCTGTACCAGGTCGGGAGGGTAGTTGCGGGATGCGAAAGCTGTTTTCAGGTTGTTGGTGTAATGATTCAGGGATTCCGGACTGGAGCAGATTCGTTTGCCACGAAGACCTAGGCTGTAGGGAAGGGACCGTTTGATGTGGAATGGGTGGCAGCTGTCATAATGGAGGTACTGTTGCTTGTTGGTGGGTTTGATGTGGACGGACGTGTGAAGTTGGCCATTGGACAGGTGGAGGTCAACGTCAAGGAAAGTGGCATGGGATTTGGAGTAGGACCAGGTGAAACTGATGGAACCAAAGGAGTTGAGGTTGGAGAGGAAATTCTGGAGTTCTTCTTCACTGTGAGTCCAGATCATGAAGATGTCATCAATAAATCTGTACCAAACTTTGGGTTGGCAGACTTGGGTAACCAAGAAGGCTTCCTCTAAGCGACCCATGAATAGGTTGGCGTACGAGGGGGCCATCCTGGTGCCCATGGCTGTTCCCTTTAATTGTTGGTATGTCTGGCCCTCAAAAGTGAAGAAGTTGTGGGTCAGGATGAAGCTGGCTAAGGTGATGAGGAAAGAGGTTTTAGGTAGGGTGGCAGGTGATCGGCGTGAAAGGAAATGCTCCATCGCAGCGAGGCCCTGGACGTGCGGAATATTAGTGTATAAGGACGTGGCATCAATGGTTACAAGGATGGTTTCCGGGGGTAACAGATTGGGTAAGGATTCCAGGCGTTCAAGGAAGTGGTTGGTGTCCTTGATGAAGGATGGGAGACTGCATGTAATGGGTTGAAGGTGTTGATCTACGTAGGCAGAGATACGTTCTGTGGGGGCTTGGTAACCAGCTACAATGGGGCGGCCGGGATGATTGGGTTTGTGGATTTTAGGAAGAAGGTAGAAGGTAGGGGTGCGGGGTGTCGGTGGGGTCAGGAGGTTGATGGAGTCAGGTGAAAGGTTTTGCAGGGGGCCTAAGGTTCTGAGGATTCCTTGAAGCTCCGCCTGGACATCGGGAATGGGGTTACCTTGGCAAACTTTGTATGTGGTGTTGTCTGAAAGCTGACGCAGTCCCTCAGCCACATACTCCCGACGATCAAGTACCACGGTCGTGGAACCCTTGTCCGCCGGAAGAATGACGATGGATCGGTCAGCCTTCAGATCACGGATAGCCTGGGCTTCAGCAGTGGTGATGTTGGGTGTAGGATTAAGGTTTTTTAAGAAGGATTGAGATGCAAGGCTGGAAGTCAGAAATTCCTGGAAGGTTTGGAGAGGGTGATTTTGAGGAAGAGGAGGTGGGTCCCGCTGTGACGGAGGACGGAACTGTTCCAGGCAGGGTTCAATTTGGATGGTGTCTTGAGGAGTCGGATCATTAGGAGTAGGATTAGGATCATTTTTCTTCGTGGCAAAGTGATACTTCCAGCAGAGAGTACGGGTGTAGGACAGTAAATCTTTGACGAGGGCTGTTTGGTTGAATCTGGGAGTGGGGCTGAAGGTGAGGCCTTTGGATAGGACAGAGGTTTCGGATTGGGAGAGAGGTTTGGAGGAAAGGCTAACTACTGAATTAGGGTGTTGTGGTTCCAGATTGTGTTGATCGAAATTTTGAGGTTTTGGAGGGAGTGGAGCTGGAAGTGGGAGATTGAGTAGATGGGAGAGACTGGGTTTGTGTGCAATGAGAGGAGGTTGAGGTTTGCTGGAAAGGTTGTGAAGGATGAGTGAGTTGCCTTTCCGGAGGTGGGAAACCAGGAGATTGGATAGTTTTTTGAGGTGGAGGGTGGCATGCTGTTCTAATTTACGGTTGGCCTGTAGGAGGATGCTCTGAACAGCCGGTGTGGATGTGGGGGAGGAAAGATTAAGGACTTTTATTAAGGATAGGAGTTGACGGGTGTGTTCATTGGCTGAGTTGATGTGTAGGTGAAGGATTAGGTGGGTGAGGGCAATGGATTGTTCAGTTTGGAACTGGTATAGGGACTGATGGAAGGAAGGGTTGCAGCCAGAGATGGGAACTTTGAGTGTGAGGCCTTTGGGGGTAATGCCAAATGTCAGACAAGCCTGAGAAAATAAAATATGCGAGCGTAATCTGGCTAGGGCGAAGGCATGTTTGCGGAGGGAATGTAAATAAAACTTAATGGGATCATTGTGGGGGTGTTGTGAGGGTGACATGGTGTTAGAAGGTGGAAAGTGTAACATGGGGTGAAATGAAAATGAAAATAAAAATATATGGGGAGAGATAAAGGTGAACCGGAAAGAAACTGGAGATCTGGAATGAAAAAAGGCGAAAAGGTGTTGGTTACAGCTGGGCTATGTTGGACTTGGGTTGGTAGACAACGATGTGCATAAAGGTTAGGTGGTTGTGTTGCCGCCAAAACACGTTAAAGGACGGAGAAATTCGGGAAAATTTCGAAAAAACTGCGTGTAGTATATTAAAAGGAGTGGTATTGTGGTGGCAGATTATGAAAATGAGGCTAACAATTGTCTGACGAAGAAATAATGGCGTTAAAACCTGTGGGAAGCGGCTAAAAATGATCGGTGATGTGGGAAAAACGGAAATGGAAATAAAGCGAAAGTTATTAGAACTGGCCGAAATGGTTGTTTAAAAGGTGAAAGGAGCTGTTTGTGAACTAGAAACGGTGGATATTATAGCGGCGGTAGTGCTGAAAGCGGCAAAAAAATTTTTTGGTTATAGTTTGGAAGTGGGTTACGTATTGTTGAGTATATAAATAGGCGGGATAAAATAGTATAGCAGATTACGGTAAAAAGGAGAAGGTGAATGCAAAGTGAAACTACTGGCAAAAACAGAAAGAGGAAAATAAGACGACAGAAAAGATTTCGAAATGGAACAGTGACAATAACAAACGTAATTGTTGGATTCAAATTAATGATATCAATATAATGGAAGGAAACATTCCACGTGGGAAAAATTATATATAAAAAACAAAGATGAGGTGACTTACCGAACAAAAGCGCTGGCAGGTCGATAGACACACAAACAAACACAAACACACACACAAAATTCAAGCTTTCGCAACAAACTGTTGCCTCATCAGGAAAGAGGGAAGGAGAGGGGAAGACGAAAGGAAGTGGGTTTTAAGGGAGAGGGTAAGGAGTCATTCCAATCCCGGGAGCGGAAAGACTTACCTTAGGGGGAAAAAAGGACAGGTATACACTCGCACACACGCACATATCCATCCACACATACAGACACAAGCAGACATATTTAAAGACAAAGAGTTTGGGCAGAGATGTCAGTCGAGGCAGAAGTGTAGAGGCAAAGAAGTTGTTGAAAGACAGGTGAGGTATGAGTGGCGGCAACTTGAAATTAGCGGAGATTGAGGCCTGGCGGATGACGAGAATAGAGGATATACTGAAGGGCAAGTTCCCATCTCCGGAGTTCGGATAGGTTGGTGTTGGTGGGAAGTATCCAGATAACCCGGACGGTGTAACACTGTGCCAAGATGTGCTGGCTGTGCACCAAGGCATGTTTAGCCACAGGGTGATCCTCATTACCAACAAACACTGTCTGCCTGTGTCCATTCATGCGAATGGACAGTTTGTTGCTGGTCATTCCCACATAGAATGCATCACAGTGTAGGCAGGTCAGTTGGTAAATCACGTGGGTGCTTTCACACGTGGCTCTGCCTCTGATCGTGTACACCTTCCGGGTTACAGGACTGGAGTAGGTGGTGGTGGGAGGGTGCATGGGACAGGTTTTGCATCGGGGGCGGTTACAAGGATAGGAGCCAGAGGGTAGGGAAGGTGGTTTGGGGATTTCATAGGGATGAACTAACAGGTTACGAAGGTTAGGTGGACGGCGGAAAGACACTCTTGGCGGAGTGGGGAGGATTTCATGAAGGATGGACCTCATTTCAGGGCAGGATTTGAGGAAGTCGTATCCCTGCTGGAGAGCCACATTCAGAGTCTGGTCCAGTCCCGGAAAGTATCCTGTCACAAGTGGGGCACTTTTGTGGTTCTTCTGTGGGGGATTCTGGGTTTGAGGGGACGAGGAAGTGGCTCTGGTTATTTGCTTCTGTACCAGGTCGGGAGGGTAGTTGCGGGATGCGAAAGCTGTTTTCAGGTTGTTGGTGTAATGATTCAGGGATTCCGGACTGGAGCAGATTCGTTTGCCACGAAGACCTAGGCTGTAGGGAAGGGACCGTTTGATGTGGAATGGGTGGCAGCTGTCATAATGGAGGTACTGTTGCTTGTTGGTGGGTTTGATGTGGACGGACGTGTGAAGTTGGCCATTGGACAGGTGGAGGTCAACGTCAAGGAAAGTGGCATGGGATTTGGAGTAGGACCAGGTGAAACTGATGGAACCAAAGGAGTTGAGGTTGGAGAGGAAATTCTGGAGTTCTTCTTCACTGTGAGTCCAGATCATGAAGATGTCATCAATAAATCTGTACCAAACTTTGGGTTGGCAGACTTGGGTAACCAAGAAGGCTTCCTCTAAGCGACCCATGAATAGGTTGGCGTACGAGGGGGCCATCCTGGTGCCCATGGCTGTTCCCTTTAATTGTTGGTATGTCTGGCCCTCAAAAGTGAAGAAGTTGTGGGTCAGGATGAAGCTGGCTAAGGTGATGAGGAAAGAGGTTTTAGGTAGGGTGGCAGGTGATCGGCGTGAAAGGCCATGGGCACCAGGATGGCCCCCTCGTACGCCAACCTATTCATGGGTCGCTTAGAGGAAGCCTTCTTGGTTACCCAAGTCTGCCAACCCAAAGTTTGGTACAGATTTATTGATGACATCTTCATGATCTGGACTCACAGTGAAGAAGAACTCCAGAATTTCCTCTCCAACCTCAACTCCTTTGGTTCCATCAGTTTCACCTGGTCCTACTCCAAATCCCATGCCACTTTCCTTGACGTTGACCTCCACCTGTCCAATGGCCAACTTCACACGTCCGTCCACATCAAACCCACCAACAAGCAACAGTACCTCCATTATGACAGCTGCCACCCATTCCACATCAAACGGTCCCTTCCCTACAGCCTAGGTCTTCGTGGCAAACGAATCTGCTCCAGTCCGGAATCCCTGAATCATTACACCAACAACCTGAAAACAGCTTTCGCATCCCGCAACTACCCTCCCGACCTGGTACAGAAGCAAATAACCAGAGCCACTTCCTCGTCCCCTCAAACCCAGAATCCCCCACAGAAGAACCACAAAAGTGCCCCACTTGTGACAGGATACTTTCCGGGACTGGACCAGACTCTGAATGTGGCTCTCCAGCAGGGATACGACTTCCTCAAATCCTGCCCTGAAATGAGGTCCATCCTTCATGAAATCCTCCCCACTCCGCCAAGAGTGTCTTTCCGCCGTCCACCTAACCTTCGTAACCTGTTAGTTCATCCCTATGAAATCCCCAAACCACCTTCCCTACCCTCTGGCTCCTATCCTTGTAACCGCCCCCGATGCAAAACCTGTCCCATGCACCCTCCCACCACCACCTACTCCAGTCCTGTAACCCGGAAGGTGTACACGATCAGAGGCAGAGCCACGTGTGAAAGCACCCACGTGATTTACCAACTGACCTGCCTACACTGTGATGCATTCTATGTGGGAATGACCAGCAACAAACTGTCCATTCGCATGAATGGACACAGGCAGACAGTGTTTGTTGGTAATGAGGATCACCCTGTGGCTAAACATGCCTTGGTGCACAGCCAGCACATCTTGGCACAGTGTTACACCGTCCGGGTTATCTGGATACTTCCCACCAACACCAACCTATCCGAACTCCGGAGATGGGAACTTGCCCTTCAGTATATCCTCTATTCTCGTCATCCGCCAGGCCTCAATCTCCGCTAATTTCAAGTTGCCGCCACTCATACCTCACCTGTCTTTCAACAACTTCTTTGCCTCTACACTTCTGCCTCGACTGACATCTCTGCCCAAACTCTTTGTCTTTAAATATGTCTGCTTGTGTCTGTATGTGTGGATGGATATGTGCGTGTGTGCGAGTGTATACCTGTCCTTTTTTCCCCCTAAGGTAAGTCTTTCCGCTCCCGGGATTGGAATGACTCCTTACCCTCTCCCTTAAAACCCACTTCCTTTCGTCTTCCCCTCTCCTTCCCTCTTTCCTGATGAGGCAACAGTTTGTTGCGAAAGCTTGAATTTTGTGTGTGTGTTTGTGTTTGTTTGTGTGTCTATCGACCTGCCAGCGCTTTTGTTCGGTAAGTCACCTCATCTTTGTTTTTTATATATAATTTTTCCCACGTGGAATGTTTCCTTCCATTATATTGATATCATTAATTTGAATCCAACAATTACGTTTGTTATTGTCACTGTTCCATTTCGAAATCTTTTCTGTCGTCTTATTTTCCTCTTTCTGTTTTTGCCAGTAGTTTCACTTTGCATTCACCTTCTCCTTTTTACCGTAATCTGCTATACTATTTTATCCCGCCTATTTATATACTCAACAATACGTAACCCACTTCCAAACTATAACCAAAAAATTTTTTTGCCGCTTTCAGCACTACCGCCGCTATAATATCCACCGTTTCTAGTTCACAAACAGCTCCTTTCACCTTTTAACACTCTAAGCGCCAAGCCCGTAAAATTTACGGGCCTGGGATCGCGCGAAAATCACCAAGCCCGTAAAATTTACGGGCCGCTACATTTAATTTCATTCAAAACACTGCAACGTTATTTCTACGGGTTTGGCCAGCGCTATACGTTTTTCAGATGTTTATTAACAAAATGCGTCCATAGATGTCACGGCAGCGCTGTAATTCATGTTAAAACTTATCTTTGCGTTCTCAGTCTGTATATCATTCAGTTGTTTGTCATCATGTTTCGGCGCGGTTTATCAGACGCAGAAATTGCGGATTTGATCAATCATAGCGACACTCTGGATAATGTAGAGAGTGATTCAGACGATTCTGAATGCAATGGTGTGTTTGAAGGTACGTATTTCCGAATTTTCCACGTAATTGTGCAGTACGCACATATCTGTTGAACATGTGTAAACGATGTATGTAGTTACACATAATGTGATATTCTTTTTAGAAGACGAGATTGATGACAGTTTGTCTTCAGATGAAGACGAGAATGATGTTGAAGGTGTTGCTTCAAATCCAGCAGCTGTGCCGTATCCGAAAGACAGTGAGTGGACTGCAGTTGACACCTACCGACCTCTGCCTGTCAACACGACACCCAGGCAGATACTAGTGGATATTGATGAGTCGAGTTCTGTACTGGATTGCAGTAAAGTGTTCCTTACTGACAGTGACGTAAATGAACTCAAGAGACAGACAAATTTGTATGCATCACAGACAATACAGAAGAAAAGAAGAGGAAATAATCTGAAGCCCCATTCAGTTTTGAGTTCGTGGAAGCCAGTGACTATAAGTGAGATGAGGCGTTTCTTGGGTATTATTTTCCACATGTGTGTTTCGAAAAAGCCAAAAATTGCGGACCATTGGAGCACTAATCCTGTTCTTAGTTGTAACTTTTGTCCCCATGTCATGAGCCGTTTGCGTTTCACTCAGATACTGTCATGCTTGCATCTTGTTGACAATTCAAATCAGAAAAAACCAGGCGAAGATGGATTTCATCCACTTTACAAAGTTTTGCCATATTATAATAATTTGAAGGAGCGATGTATCCAGGCATATCGTCCCTCAGAAAAAGTGACAATTGATGAAGGAATTTGCCCATTTCGAGGTCGTGTGAGTTTCCGTGTTTACATGCAAAATAAGCCTCATAAGTATGGACTGAAAGTATATGCTGTTGCTGAAGCCAGTAGTGGCTATGTTGTAAATTTTGAAGTTTATGCTGGTAAGCATATTGTTGACAATTCTTCGTCTGCGGTTATTTTGCGATTGTTGTCTGACAGCAGCTTGCTGAACAAAGGCCACACTGTGTATTTAGATCGATTTTATTCCAGTCCAGAGCTATTTCAGCAACTGGCAGAGAAAGGCACTGGAGCTGTTGGTACTGTGAACAAATCCAGGAAAGGATTGCCTAAAGATTTAGTATCTGCTAAGCTGAAAAAGGGCGAAATGTCTTTTCGGCGTAAAGATAATGTATTGGCAATGAAGTGGAAAGATAAGAGAGATGTGTATACATTGTCTACAAGGCATCAAGCAACATTTGGTACGCATACTAAGAGAAATGGGTCTGTAGTATTGAAACCACTTCAGGTACTTGATTACAACCTCAATAAAATTGGAGTGGATATTGGAGACCAACGCCTGCAGTACAATCCGTTCCAGCACAGAACTGTGAAATGGTGGCGAAAATTATATTTCCATTTGCTGCTTATGGGAGTATCAAATGCATTTTGGCTGTACAATGCAGTGCACAGGAAGAAAATTACAATAACAGACTTTATAACAGTGCTTGCAGTTCAGCTTGTTGAAGACGACACACTTGAATTCATTCCAAGAAATGAAGGAACTGTAGGTCGGCTAACAAAGAGACATTTTTTGCAGCACATACCTGCAACTACTAAGAAGTATGCTGCTCGTGTGTGTCACGTGTGCAGTTCCAGGAGCAAGAAACAGAGTGGCAAGGCTTCTCGCAAAGAGACACGATACGAATGTGAACAGTGTGGCGTTGCACTCTGCCTGGAACCTTGCTTTAAAATTTTCCACACTAAAAAACAATATGATTCTGTGTGAAATTTATATGTAATACTGTATACTATCAGAAACATGTAATGTAGTGCCACAATTTTGGTTAAAAATAAATCACAATTGTATTCCCTTATTCGTATGACTTTTTCTAAATTCTTAAAACATCTAAGTGATTTCTATAACTGTACCTTAAAGCTGTGCATTGTAAAGTAGTTTCTTTCACTCAGAATTAAAGTAGAAATGTGCAGCTTCAAGATGGTACCAAATTTGCCACAATCCAAACAGTAGATTTGATGCAGTAATTTTTTTAATATTGGTAAAATTGCCCGGTTTCTAGGGACGGGTGCATAAAATAGGCCTGGTACAGAGAGTGTTAAACAACCATTTCGGCCAGTTCTAATAACTTTCGCTTTATTTCCATTTCCGTTTTTCCCACATCACCGATCATTTTTAGCCGCTTCCCACAGGTTTTAACGCCATTATTTCTTCGTCAGACAATTGTTAGCCTCATTTTCATAATCTGCCACCACAATACCACTCCTTTTAATATACTACACGCAGTTTTTTCGAAATTTTCCCGAATTTCTCCGTCCTTTAACGTGTTTTGGCGGCAACACAACCACCTAACCTTTATGCACATCGTTGTCTACCAACCCAAGTCCAACATAGCCCAGCTGTAACCAACACCTTTTCGCCTTTTTTCATTCCAGATCTCCAGTTTCTTTCCGGTTCACCTTTATCTCTCCCCATATATTTTTATTTTCATTTTCATTTCACCCCATGTTACACTTTCCACCTTCTAACACCATGTCACCCTCACAACACCCCCACAATGATCCCATTAAGTTTTATTTACATTCCCTCCGCAAACATGCCTTCGCCCTAGCCAGATTACGCTCGCATATTTTATTTTCTCAGGCTTGTCTGACATTTGGCATTACCCCCAAAGGCCTCACACTCAAAGTTCCCATCTCTGGCTGCAACCCTTCCTTCCATCAGTCCCTATACCAGTTCCAAACTGAACAATCCATTGCCCTCACCCACCTAATCCTTCACCTACACATCAACTCAGCCAATGAACACACCCGTCAACTCCTATCCTTAATAAAAGTCCTTAATCTTTCCTCCCCCACATCCACACCGGCTGTTCAGAGCATCCTCCTACAGGCCAACCGTAAATTAGAACAGCATGCCACCCTCCACCTCAAAAAACTATCCAATCTCCTGGTTTCCCACCTCCGGAAAGGCAACTCACTCATCCTTCACAACCTTTCCAGCAAACCTCAACCTCCTCTCATTGCACACAAACCCAGTCTCTCCCATCTACTCAATCTCCCACTTCCAGCTCCACTCCCTCCAAAACCTCAAAATTTCGATCAACACAATCTGGAACCACAACACCCTAATTCAGTAGTTAGCCTTTCCTCCAAACCTCTCTCCCAATCCGAAACCTCTGTCCTATCCAAAGGCCTCACCTTCAGCCCCACTCCCAGATTCAACCAAACAGCCCTCGTCAAAGATTTACTGTCCTACACCCGTACTCTCTGCTGGAAGTATCACTTTGCCACGAAGAAAAATGATCCTAATCCTACTCCTAATGATCCGACTCCTCAAGACACCATCCAAATTGAACCCTGCCTGGAACAGTTCCGTCCTCCGTCACAGCGGGACCCACCTCCTCTTCCTCAAAATCACCCTCTCCAAACCTTCCAGGAATTTCTGACTTCCAGCCTTGCATCTCAATCCTTCTTAAAAAACCTTAATCCTACACCCAACATCACCACTGCTGAAGCCCAGGCTATCCGTGATCTGAAGGCTGACCGATCCATCGTCATTCTTCCGGCGGACAAGGGTTCCACGACCGTGGTACTTGATCGTCGGGAGTATGTGGCTGAGGGACTGCGTCAGCTTTCAGACAACACCACATACAAAGTTTGCCAAGGTAACCCCATTCCCGATGTCCAAGCGGAGCTTCAAGGAATCCTCAGAACCTTAGGCCCCCTGCAAAACCTTTCACCTGACTCCATCAACCTCCTGACCCCACCGACACCCCGCACCCCTACCTTCTACCTTCTTCCTAAAATCCACAAACCCAATCATCCCGGCCGCCCCATTGTAGCTGGTTACCAAGCCCCCACAGAACGTATCTCTGCCTACGTAGATCAACACCTTCAACCCATTACATGCAGTCTCCCATCCTTCATCAAGGACACCAACCACTTCCTTGAACGCCTGGAATCCTTACCCAATCTGTTACCCCCGGAAACCATCCTTGTAACCATTGATGCCACGTCCTTATACACTAATATTCCGCACGTCCAGGGCCTCGCTGCGATGGAGCATTTCCTTTCACGCCGATCACCTGCCACCCTACCTAAAACCTCTTTCCTCATCACCTTAGCCAGCTTCATCCTGACCCACAACTTCTTCACTTTTGAGGGCCAGACATACCAACAATTAAAGGGAACAGCCATGGGCACCAGGATGGCCCCCTCGTACGCCAACCTATTCATGGGTCGCTTAGAGGAAGCCTTCTTGGTTACCCAAGTCTGCCAACCCAAAGTTTGGTACAGATTTATTGATGACATCTTCATGATCTGGACTCACAGTGAAGAAGAACTCCAGAATTTCCTCTCCAACCTCAACTCCTTTGGTTCCATCAGTTTCACCTGGTCCTACTCCAAATCCCATGCCACTTTCCTTGACGTTGACCTCCACCTGTCCAATGGCCAACTTCACACGTCCGTCCACATCAAACCCACCAACAAGCAACAGTACCTCCATTATGACAGCTGCCACCCATTCCACATCAAACGGTCCCTTCCCTACAGCCTAGGTCTTCGTGGCAAACGAATCTGCTCCAGTCCGGAATCCCTGAATCATTACACCAACAACCTGAAAACAGCTTTCGCATCCCGCAACTACCCTCCCGACCTGGTACAGAAGCAAATAACCAGAGCCACTTCCTCGTCCCCTCAAACCCAGAATCCCCCACAGAAGAACCACAAAAGTGCCCCACTTGTGACAGGATACTTTCCGGGACTGGACCAGACTCTGAATGTGGCTCTCCAGCAGGGATACGACTTCCTCAAATCCTGCCCTGAAATGAGGTCCATCCTTCATGAAATCCTCCCCACTCCGCCAAGAGTGTCTTTCCGCCGTCCACCTAACCTTCGTAACCTGTTAGTTCATCCCTATGAAATCCCCAAACCACCTTCCCTACCCTCTGGCTCCTATCCTTGTAACCGCCCCCGATGCAAAACCTGTCCCATGCACCCTCCCACCACCACCTACTCCAGTCCTGTAACCCGGAAGGTGTACACGATCAGAGGCAGAGCCACGTGTGAAAGCACCCACGTGATTTACCAACTGACCTGCCTACACTGTGATGCATTCTATGTGGGAATGACCAGCAACAAACTGTCCATTCGCATGAATGATTTACCAACTGACCTGCCTACACTGTGATGCATTCTATGTGGGAATGACCAGCAACAAACTGTCCATTCGCATGAATGGACACAGGCAGACAGTGTTTGTTGGTAATGAGGATCACCCTGTGGCTAAACATGCCTTGGTGCACAGCCAGCACATCTTGGCACAGTGTTACACCGTCCGGGTTATCTGGATACTTCCCACCAACACCAACCTATCCGAACTCCGGAGATGGGAACTTGCCCTTCAGTATATCCTCTATTCTCGTCATCCGCCAGGCCTCAATCTCCGCTAATTTCAAGTTGCCGCCACTCATACCTCACCTGTCTTTCAACAACTTCTTTGCCTCTACACTTCTGCCTCGACTGACATCTCTGCCCAAACTCTTTGTCTTTAAATATGTCTGCTTGTGTCTGTATGTGTGGATGGATATGTGCGTGTGTGCGAGTGTATACCTGTCCTTTTTTCCCCCTAAGGTAAGTCTTTCCGCTCCCGGGATTGGAATGACTCCTTACCCTCTCCCTTAAAACCCACTTCCTTTCGTCTTCCCCTCTCCTTCCCTCTTTCCTGATGAGGCAACAGTTTGTTGCGAAAGCTTGAATTTTGTGTGTGTGTTTGTGTTTGTTTGTGTGTCTATCGACCTGCCAGCGCTTTTGTTCGGTAAGTCACCTCATCTTTGTTTTTTATATATAATTTTTCCCACGTGGAATGTTTCCTTCCATTATATCAATTCCTTATTGATATGACTGTTAGGCTTCAAGGACAGTGATTTAAGAACTTTAATCAGTGACTGTGTTAACTATTTGTTTCCCGCACATGGACTGTTGTGTTGTCTCAGTGCTAGGTTATTGCACTCGAACAATTACATTATAGATCATCAACTGAGTGTAACATGTGGCTAGCTCATTATCTGTACATAAAAAAAGTAGATGAGACTTGATCTGGCCTAAATAATAGTTCTTTCAACATCTGAGCGCAATTAGAGTGTTTTAACTAGAAATCTGAATTAGAATATATCACTAAAAATAGCCTACTTCCAACAGCCACTTTTCAGCCAGATCCGAAGGTGGTGCAGGTACCAAGGGCACATTCGCACAGGTAAATATGGTTGTGTTCGATTTAGTACCTCATGTTTTCAGAGCACTTTAAAGAGATAATATTGTGCTCAATAACGTATGTAAGAGTGCAGTGAACTTTTGAACTATTCACAGCAGAAGTAACGAAATGACTGTTAAACAATACAAAACGTTTATGTGTGGCATTAACTAACTGAAATTACATGAAGACTGAACACAGGACAATGCACATATGAACTTTTAAAAAGAGTGGAATTCTGATTGAATTTGCAAGTAGAAGCAGGTGCTATTATGGAAGAAAAGTTTGACTTGTGAGAAATGCAGAACTGTCTGATGTCATCAACATCGACTCCATCTTGGACAGCAGCCTGTTTACACGTGAGACGTGAGTTCATGATCAATGGGTGACTTCAGCTGACAGCACATCATGCATCATTACAGATGAATGGATGTAAATATTGTAAACAACATTATGGGCAACAGTAGGCACAACTAGTGCTGGAAATTATCAAGGTGAAATTGTTTTTAGCATCGAGTGACTGTTAGTTGTTCACAAAAATGAGTAACCTAAAAGTAAAGGACAGCATATTATAGGTTAGAAGGCAAGAAGTGTCAGTAAATAAGGACATAAAATTACTATTTTTGATGTTCATGAAACAACAGGAAAAGAATTTTAAAGAACTGAGGAAGGACATGAATTCAAAAACAGACAGACTTTATAGTGCATTAGAAGTATCCTAAGAGGGTCTTCTGACAGTTTGGAATCAGAACTGAACAGCAGTATTGGAAGAGTGAGCAATGACATAGATCCACTGCTAAATTGTTTGAAGGAGAAAAATAAAAATGTAACAGAAAATTTTGATCTGAAATTTAAATCTTTTGTTGATAGATTATTAAATTGATATGCAACTAAAAACAAATGCAGTAAGTGAATGAAAGTTGATTTTTCTGTCTCAGTTAACTGATGTAGTATAAACTTGTTCTTTTTATTATTATAATGAATTATTTTTGATACAAAACAGGTAAATACCTTTGAAATTGACAAGACAGAACTACTTAAAGAGAATGTTGGTGTAAATAATGGTACATTCAGTGCTGTTGAAACAGAATGTGCACTGATGTTAAATGAAAAGGTTGACAAAGTTGTTATTGATGTTGTTGATACAGGGGTAGTGCACACTGATGTTGACATAAATAAGTAAATGATAATAATGATGAATTGATTGCAATTGCAGTGCAAGTAAATAATGTTAGTATTTATGATCTGGGGATCAATCAGAAAACTGTTGATGTAAATATTGATGTTCCTGATTTGAAAAGGAAATGTGTACAGGGAGTAAATGGGTATGTTGATAATGTTAAGAATCTTGTTGACAAAGAATGCAAAGCCTTGCTAATTAGTAATAAGCTAAGAGAAATGCAATTGGTAAATGTTAATGGATGGAATATTGTGCTGAAGTGTGAACTAACTGAGAGAGGGAAGTCATCAAATGAAAGATACCGCTTCTCAAATTAGCAGTGGTAGATTTGTACAGAGCATTAGAGATTGGCAAATAAGTGAACAGTTTACAAAGAATAGTGTTTTGTGAAAAAGTATAAAAAGTTATTTTCCATTTAAATCTGCAAAACATAATTTTCAGTGCTGAGGTTCCAAAAATAAATTTCAAAGAACAATTTTCAAAGAAGGTTTACAGGCAAAAATCTGTAGTAATAAGAATCAGGAACTAATTTTCAATGCAAATGAAATGACAAATAATATCGAATACAAATGTCAAAGAAAAAAATTTCAAAGAAAAAGTGATGGGCAATGCATGTTGGGGGTCAAATGTTCAAAGAATCTGTTGTATTTTGCAGTGGTTTGGTAGATGTCCTGGAAGACAGATGTTGGTCTGAAGTCAATAGTGCAAAATTAGGTGGAGGAGCTGGGGGATCAAATTAACAGTAAATGACAAGAAGCAAGTAGGGGATTCAATGCACTGTATCTAGTCAGTAGTTTGTAAGTTGATAAGTAATTGGCTTCAACTTTTGTATGATCTTTAGTGCGATAATATGTTTCAGTAGAGTTTCTTCTGTGCTAATAATTTATATTGAATTAATGATTATAAGAGGATGGAAGCAAGAACAGTATACAATGCATATATGATATTTGGTACAATTTATAGGGTACCATCTTTATGTTAGTTTTGAAGGCCATAACGAGATTAATTTTGTTTGAGCACTAATAAATTTCTTTCAGCAAAAGGTGGTTGTTGTCGTTGTTGTTGTCGTTGTTGTTGTTGTTGTTGTTGTCATTGTTGTTGTTGTGGTCTTCAGTCCTGAGACTGGTTTGATGCAGCTCTCCATGCTACCCTATCCTGTGCGAGCTTCTTCATCTCCCAGTACTTACTGCAACCTACATCCTTCTGAATCTGCTTAGCATATTCATCTCTTGGTCTCCCTCTACAATTTTTGCCCTCCATGCTGCCCTCCAATGTTAAATTTGTCATCCCTTGATGCCTCAGAACATGTTCTACTAACCGGTCCCTTCTTTTTGTCAAGTTGTGCTACAAACTCCTTTTCTCCCCAATTCTATTCAATACTTCATCATTAGTTATGTGATCTACCCATCTAATCTTCAGCATTCTTCTGTAGCACCACATTTCAAAAGCTTCTATTCTCTTCTTGTCCAAACTATTTATCGTCCATGTTTCACTTCCATACATGGCTACACTCCATACAAATACTTTCAGAAACGACTTCCTGACACTTAAATCTATACTCAATGTTAACAAATTTCTCTTCTTCAGAAATGCTTTCCTTGCCATTGCCAGTCTACATTTTATATCTTCTCTACTTTGACCATCATCAGTTATTTTGCTCCCCAAATAGCAAAACTCCTTTACTACTTTAAGTGTCACATTTCCTAATCTAATTCCCTCAGCATCACCCGAGTTAATTCGACTACATTCCATTATCCTTATTTTGCTTTTGTTGATGTTCATCTTATATCCTCCTTTCAAGACACTGTCCATTCTGTTCAACTGCTCTTCCAAGTCCTTTGCTGTCTCTGATAAAATTACAATTTCATCGGCAAACCTCAAAGTTTTTATTTCTTCTCCATGGATTTTAATACCTACTCCAAATTTTTCTTTTATTTCCTTTACTGCTTGCTCAATATACAGATTGAATAACATTGGGGAGAGGCTACAACCCTGTCTCACTCCCTTCCCAACCACTGCTTCCCTTTCATGCCCCTCGACTCTTATAACTGCCATATGGTTTCTGTACAAATTGTAAATAGCTTTACGCTCCCTTATTTTACCCCTGACACCTTTAGAATTTGAAAGAGAGTATTCCAGTCAACATTATCAAAAGCTTTCTCTAAGTCTACAACTACTAGAAATGTAGGTTTGCCTTTCCTTAATCTTTCTTCTAAGATAAGTTGTTAGGTCAGTATTGCCTCACGTGTTCCAATATTTCTACGGAATCCAAACTGATCTTCCCCGAGGTCAGCTTCTACCAGTTTTTCCATTCATTTGCAAAGAATTTGTGTTAGTATTTTGCAGCTGTGGCTTATTAAACTGATAGTTTGGTCATTTTCACATCTGTCAACACCTGCTTTCTTTGGGATTGGAATTATTATATTCTTCTTGAAGTCTGAGGGTATTTCGCTCGTCTCATACATCTTGCTCACCAGATGGTAGAGTTTTGTCAGGACTGGCTCTCCCAAGGTCGTCAGTAGTTCTAATGGAATGTTGTCTACTCCCGGGGCCTTGTTTTGACTCAGGTCTTTCAGTGCTCTCTCAAACTCTTCACGCTATCGACAGGGGATCTCAGGTTGATTCCGTATTTCTAGATTTCTGGAAAGCTTTTGACACCATTCCTCACAAGCGACTTCTAATCAAGCTGCGGGCCTATGGGGTATCATCTCAGTTGTGCGACTGGATTCGTGATTTCCTGTCAGGAAGGTCGCAGTTCGTAGTAATAGACGTCAAATCATCGAGGAAAAGTGAAGGGATATCAGGTGTTCCCCAGGGAAGTGTCCTGGGACCTCTGCTGTTCCTGATCTATATAAATGACCTGGGTGACAATCTGAGCAGTTATCTTAGGTTATTCGCAGATGATGCTGCAATTTACCATCCAGTAAGGTCATCCGAAGACCAGTATCAGTTGCAAAGGATTTAGAAAAGATTGCTGTATGGTGTGGCAGGTGCCAGTTGACGCTAAATAACAAAAAGTGTGAGGTGATCCACATGAGTTCCAAAAGAAATCTGTTGGAATTCGATTACTTGATAAATAGTACAATTCTCAAGGCTGTCAATTCAACTAAGTACCTGGGTGTTAAAATTACAAACAACTTCAGTTGGAAAGACCACATAGATAATATTGTGGGGAAGGCGAGCCAGAGGTTGCGTTTCATTGACAGGACACTTAGAAGATGCAACAAATCCACTAAAGAGACAGCTTACACTACACTTGTTCGTCCTCTGTTAGAATATTGCTATGTGGTGTGGGATCCTTACCAGGTGGGATTGACGGAGGACATCGAACGGGTGCAAAAAAGGGCAGCTCGTTTTGTATTATCACGTAATAGGGGAGAGAGTGTGGCAGATATGATAGGCGAGTTGGGATGGAACTCATTAAATCAAAGACGTTTTTCGTCATGGCGAGATCTATTTACGAAATTTCAGTCACCAACTTTCTCTTCCAAATGCGAAAATATTTTGATGATCATCAAATAAGAGAAATCAGAGCTTGAACAGAAAGGTTTAGGTGTTTGTTTTTCCCGCGTGCTGTCGGGAGTGGAATGGTAGAGAGATAGTATGATTGTGGTTCGATGAACCCTCTGCCAAGAACTTAAATGTGAATTCCCATAATATTGTCCTCAAGTACATCGCCCTTCAGTATCTATCTTACCCCAGTGAGATAGCCTCTACATCCTTACATTTGTCCTCTAGCCATCCCTGATTAGCCATTTTGCACTTCCTGTCGATCTCATTTTTGAGACGTTTGTATTCCTTTTTGCCTGCATCATTTACTGCATTTTTATATTTTCTCCTTTCATCAATTAAATTCAATATGTCTTCTGTTACCCAAGGATTTCTACTAGCCCTCATCTTTTTACCTACTTGATCCTCTGCTGCTTTCACTACTTCATCCCTCAGAGCTACCCATTCTTCTTCTACTGTACTTCTTTCCCCCATTCCTGTGAATTGTTCCCTTAAGCTCTCCCTGAAACTCTGTACAACCTCTGGTTTAGTCAGTTTATCCAGGTCTTATCTCCTTAAATTCCCACCTTTTTGCAGTTTCTTCAGTTTTAATCTACAGTTCATAACCAATAGATTGTGGTCAGAGTCCACATCTTATAGTAATTTTGTTGTAAATTAATGATGTATTCAGAAGAATGTGTTTTGTTTATTGTACAAATAACTTTAAGCATTACTGACGTATTCAGAAGAATGTGTCTTGTGTATTGTACAAATAACTTTAATCATTACTGTTTCTTTGTACATGTGCAGTGTACCATTCGATGTTGAATAAAGCTATTATTATTATTGTTATTTCTTTCCTTTCTCAGACGTTATGTCTGCTTAAAAATGGAAAGTGATGTGGACCTTGATCAAGCGTGACTTCCTTTTAACTGTACGGTATACGTTACATTGCATTTAGGAACTTTCGGGTAATTGAACATGTATCAATAATTACAGATTTCTGTAGTTGTATATATACGTTTGGATGTAGCTGTATTGCGTTGATGGACTGGTGGATATTGTGTGGTATGACTCCTGTAGTTGATAGTATAATTGGTATGATGTCAACTTTATCCTGATGCCACATGTCTTTGACTTCCTCAGCCAGTTGGATGTATTTTTCACTTTTTTCTCCTGTTTTCTTCTGTATATTTGTTGTATTGGGTATGGATATTTCGATTAGTTGTGTTAATTTCTTCTTTTTATGGGTGAGTATGATGTCAGGTTTGTTATGTGGTGTTGTTTTATCTGTTATAATGGTTCTGTTCCAGTATAATTTGTATTCATCATTCTCCAGTACATTTTGTGGTGCATACTTGTATGTGGGAACATGTTGTTTTATTAGTTTATGTTGTATGGAAAGTTGTTGATGTATTATTTTTGCTACATTGTCATGTCTTCTGGGGTATTCTGTATTTGCTAGTATTGTACATCCGCTTGTGATGTGATCTACTGTTTCTATTTGTTGTTTGCAAAGTTTGCATTTATCTGTTGTGGTATTGGGATCTTTAATAATATGCTTGCTGTAATATCTGGTGTTTATTGTTTGATCCTGTATTGCAATCATGAATCCTTCCATCTCACTGTATATATTGCCTTTTCTTAGCCATGTGTTGGATGCGTCTTGATCGATGTGTGGCTGTGTTAGATGATACGGGTGCTTGCCATGTAGTGTTTTCTTTTTCCAATTTACTTTCTTCGTATCTGTTGATGTTATGTGATCTAAAGGGTTGTAGAAGTGGTTATGAAATTGGAATGGTGTAGCCGATGTATTTATATGAGTGACTGCTTTGTGTATTTTGCTAGTTTCTGCTCGTTCTAGAAAAAATTTTCTTAAATTGTCTACCTGTCCATAATGTAGGTTTTTTATGTCGATAAATCCCCTTCCTCCTTCCTTTCTGCTTAATGTGAATCTTTCTGTTGCTGAATGTATGTGATGTATTCTATATTTGTGGCATTGTGATCGTGTAAGTGTATTGAGTGCTTCTAGGTCTGTGTTACTCCATTTCACTACTACAAATGAGTAGGTCAATATTGGTATAGCATAGGTATTTATAGATTTTGTCTTGTTTCTTGCTGTCAATTCTGTTTTCAGTATTTTTGTTAGTCTTTGTCTATATTTTTCTTTTAGTTCTTCTTTAATATTTGTATTATCTATTCCTATTTTTTGTCTGTATCCTAGATATTTATAGGCATCTGTTTTTTCCATCGCTTCTATGCAGTCGCTGTGGTTATCCAATATGTAATCTTCTTGTTTGGTGTGTTTTCCCTTGACTATGCTATTTATCTTACATTTGTCTGTTCCAAAAGCCATATTTATATCATTGCTGAATATTTCTGTTATATTTAGTAATTGGTTGAGTTGTTGATTTGTTGCTGCCAGTAGTTTTAGATCATCCATGTATAGCAAATGTGTGACTTTGTGTTGGTATGTTCCAGTAATATTGTATCCATAAATTGTATTATTTAGCATGTTGGATAGTGGGTTCAGAGCAAGGCAGAACCAGAAAGGACTTAATGAGTCTCCTTGGTATATTCCACACTTAATCTGTATTGGCTGTGATGTGATATTATTTGAATTTGTTTGGATATTAAGTGTGGTTTTCCAATTTTTCATTACTATGTTTAGGAACTGTATCAATTTAGGATCTACTTTGTGTATTTCCAATACTTGTAGTAACCGTGAGTGGGGTACTCTATCAAAAGCTTTTCGGTAATCAATGTATGCGTAGTGTAGTGACCTTTGTTTAGTTTTAGCTTGATACGTCACCTCTGTATCTATTATCAGTTGCTCTTTACATCCTCGTGCTCCTTTGCAGCAGCCTTTTTGTTCTTCATTTATAATTTTGTTCTGTGTTGTATGTGTCATTAATTTCTGTGTAATGACTGAAGTTAATATTTTGTATATTGTTGGTAGGCAGGTTATGGGGCGATATTTAGCTGGGTTTGCTGTGTCTGCTTGATCTTTAGGTTTCAGATAAGTTATTCCATGTGTAAGTGTACCAGGGAATGTGTATGGGTCTGCAATGTAACTGTTAAATAATTTAGTTAGATGTGAATGTGTTGAGTTGAACTTCTTTAGCCATGAAATTTGCTATTTTATCTTTTCCAGGGGCTTTCCAATTGTGCGTAGAATTAATTGCTCGGGTGACTTCATGTTGCAAAATTATCACTTCAGGCATTTGTGGTATCATCTTGTATGTGTCTAGTTTCTGCTTGTATCCACCGTGCATGCCTGTTATGTTGTACCGGGTTTGACCATATGTTGCTCCAGAAGTGTTCCATGTCTGTTATGTTTTGTGGATTGTCTATTTTAATGTGTGTGTTATCTATTGTCTGGTAAAATTTCTTTTGGTTTGCGTTGAATGTTTGGTTTTGTTTCCTACTACTTTCACTTTTTTTGTATCTTCTGAGTCGTTTGGCCAATGGTTGTAATTTCTGCTTCTTTTCATCTAATTGCTCTATCGCTTCTTGTTGTGAGATTTTACCTAACCTTTTTTCGTTTTTTGTCTGATATTTCATTTCTTATAAATTGTGTTAGATGTCCGATGTCTTTTCTCAGTTTTTCTATTCTGATATGTAGCCTGTGTTGCCATGCTGGTTTTGTGGGTTTCTTCTGTGTGTTGGTTGGTTTTGATCTCTGCCTAGTGTGTATATTTAGTGTAGTGAGTGCTCCTATATAAACCAGTAGTTGTAACTCTTCCATAGTTGTATTTTCATTTATTTTGTTGTGTATGATTGTGTTGATAGTTGTTATTGTTGTTTCGACTTGTGGGTTATTTGGTGGTCTATGCAAGAATGGTCTAACGTCTGTATTTGTGTCTTTGTATTCTATATATGTCAGCTGAAATTTTTGTTCTATATCTAACATGTGTGTCACTTCGTGTTCTATTTGTGCTTGTTCTTGTTATTATTATTTTCGATTATTCCCATTTAAGAGAGCGTTTGAACTTGAATTCCTTTATGATGATTGTTTGTTTATGTTTTTTCTGAGCCCAAATTTTCTTCATGTGTTCACTGTGTTGTTTCTTTCGTTCCGCTGTCCATTAGCATCCTGGTCTCTTCTGTGTTGTGGAGTCAAATTTATGTTTTTTGATGATGTTCCTGAATTCAGTTCTATTTTCTGCATCATTTACTGTTATGTGTGCTTGTCTGAGGTCCTCTTCAACTTCTTTTATCCATTTTGTTTTTCCCCTGCCTGAGTTGATGACTTTAAGAATTCGCTTTGAAATTCTGTTTTCATTCATCCTGTGGATATGTCCGTAGAACTGCATTCTTCTTTTCTTTATTGTATCTGTAATCTTGTCTGTGTGTTTATATAATTCTGATGTTGGTCTCTCCTTCCAGATTCCTTGTTCTTGTATTGGGCCAAAAATTTTCCTGAGAATTTTCCTTTCTTGTTTCTCTATTTCTTTGATTTTAGTTTGCCCACCTATTTGTGTTGTTTCAGATGCATACAGTGCCTCCGGAAATACGACAGCGTTGTAGTGCCTCAATTTTGCGTTAATGGATATGGAATTTTTGTTATAATAGTTCCACGTGAGTTTATATGCTTTCTATAGTTTTTTTTATTCTTTCCTCATTGGCCTTTAGGTTGATCCGTGATGGCTGGATGGTTTCTCCCAGGTACTTAAAATGTGGTACTTGTACGATTTTCCCATGGGATGTCACAACAGGCAATTTGTCTTGTGGCACTCTTTCTATGTACTGGGTTTTCTCATATGAGATTTGCAGGCCAGTTCTTTGTGCAATTTCGTGTAACTTCTCTATGGCGTTAGTGGCTTCTTTTCTATTATTTGTGAGGATTGCAAGGTCATCCGCAAAAGCTAAACACTTCACATTGAATCTATTATCTTTTCTAATGCCAATTTGGATTCCTTTGACTTCTTTTTCCCATGTCCTGATAATTTTTTCAAGACTGATATTAAAGAGTAATGGTGTAAGTCCGTCACCCTGTTGCACTCCAGTTTGGATTTCAAATGGTTCCGAGATATCCCCCATAAATTTAACCTTGGAGACTGTGTCAGTTAATGTTTCCCGAATGATTGCTCTTGTCTTTCTGTCAATGCTGAATTCTTCCAGCGTCTTGCAGAGTGCTACTCTGTCTATTGAGTCGTAGGCCTTTTTAAAATCTACAAAAGTAACCACTGTGTTTCGGGTGTTTCTCATCTGGAGAATCATTTTCAGATTCCAGATCTGATCTATGCATGATCGTCCCTTGCGAAAACCAGCCTGGTATTCTCCTATTTGTGGGTCAGCTTGTTCTTCTAATCTATTCATGAGAACTTTTGATAGGATTTTATATGTGACCGGTACGAGTGAGATACCCCTGTAATTATTTGGCTCAGTTTTGTCCCCTTTTTTGTGGAGTGGATGGATGAGTGTGCATTTCCATTCAGAAGGGATCTGTTCTGTTTCCCAAATGTTTAATATGATTTTGTGAATGTTTCCTGTTAATCTTTCATCATTTAGTTTCCATAGTTCTGCAATAATTCCGTCTTCTCCTGGGGCTCTATTGTTTTTCAGTGTCTTGATAATTCCTACTATTTCATTGATGGTTGGCGGTTTAGCGTCAGGATTTGGTGTAGATGTCTCGTAGTGAATATCCTCTGTAGGTCTTTTGCAGTTGAGAAGTTTGTTGAAATAGTCTGCGAGGATTTGGCAGTTATTCTTTGTGTTAGTTTCTAGTGAACCATCCGGTTTCTTGAAACAAAGATTGGGTGGCTGGAATCCTGCAATATGTTCTTTAAACGTCTTATAAAAATTCCTGGTGTTGTTCTTCTTAAAATCTTGTTCTATCTCATCTAGTCACCGTTTGTCATAATTTCTTTTTTCCCTCCGAATAGTTTTCGATGTTTGTTTTCGGATTACTAGAAATTCTTGCCATTTTTCTGATGTTTTGTGACTATTGAAGTTTTTCCAGGCATTGGTCCTTTCTTCTATTGCTTGGTCACATATTATATTCCAACACCTGTGTTTTCTCCTTCTCGGGGGGTGACCCAATGTCATCATGGATTTGAGGACGTCCACAAGTTCTGTCCAGTTTGTGGTGTTTGTCTGACTAATTTCCTGTAAGATGTTTTCCTTGTTGAGTTTTACGTATTCGGGGTCTGGTCTCAGCACTTTGTTTAGTTTTGGCTTTTTTCTATTGGGCTGTAATCTGGTCTTTATCTGTAGAAGATGGTGGTCTGAGTCAAAAAATCCTCTTCTCGTTTTCACATTCAGAATTTCTGTTGTGTTACTCTTGGAGATGGCCACATGGTCTATCTGGAATTCACCCAACATTGTGTTGGGCGACTTCCAAGTATACAGTTTCTTGTTGGTTTTTTTTGAATTGTGTTGACATAATTACGAGGCCGAAATTTTCGCAAAAGCTTATCAATCTTTCCCCGTTCTTGTTAGTTCTCTTGTGAGCTGTATGGATTCCGGTGATTTTCCTGTATTTTTTCTCTTTGCCTAATTGTGCATTAAAGTCACCTAGCAAGATCATTACATGGTGTTTGGCAATTTTGTTTGTCGTCTCTTCAAGGTCATTCCAGAAGTCATCCACTTTCTGGCAGTTCTTCTTCTTGTGGTTATTTGTAGGTGCATGTGCATTGATCAAGATATATGCTTTGTTGGCCGATTTGACGGAGAGCGTTGATATACGTTCTGAGGCAGACTGGAAGTCAATGACAGAGTTGCTGATAGATTTGTGGACTGCAAATGCTGTGCCAAACTGTTTGAGTCCTTTCTCATTAGTTTTAACTGCTGGTTTTCCTTTGTAAATCCTGTAGTTGTCTGTATCAAATGGTTTTCGTCTGTAAATCGTGTTTCCTGGACTGCAAGGATTTTGGTCTGGAATTTTTGCAGCACGTCTGTAAGTTGTTTGATCTTGCCCAGTTTGCAAAGAGTATTAGTATTAAGTGTACCGATGAAGTGTCTTTGTTTTGTGTGTAATAATTTGGACGTTGTCTGGTTCTCATCCTTAGGCATAACATGATGCTCCTGATTCCCCGGAATCCGATGACCAGGTAAAGCCAGCCTTGTGACTGGTGCCCGGGGTAGTGGATTCATTCCTTGTGTTATCATCATGTTTGGTTTTCAAATTGAAAAATTTGAAAACTAACTTGGTGGTGGTCCTTCTGAGGAAAGATCACGAGGAATACGACTTTACTGTTGAGATCAAGAAGGTTGCTGCAGCCGCACCATCTAGGCGAACAGATGCTGACCCCTAACCGCTGGATACCAGGCAGATGTTAGTGGATTTCGGTTGATAGTTTTGGTCCACCCTGGGTATTTTATTTCCCCGGTACCCTCCATATCTGGAGAGCATTCCCCTATCCGCCACCTGGGGAGGCACCCGATGGGAGACTATCAACTCCACACGGGGTTCTTGTTATTATTATTATTATTATTATTATTATTATTATAATATCTGCCCCTGGAAATGTCTTACAATTTAAAACTTGCTTTCTCTCTGTCCTACCATTATATAATCTATCTGATACCTTCTAGTATCTTCAGGATTCTTCCATTTATACAACCTTCTTTCATGATTCTTGAACCAAGTGTTAGCTATGATTAAGTTATTCTCTTTGCAAAACTCTACCAGGCGGCTTCCTCTTTCATTTCTTAGCCCTAATCCATATTCACCTACTATGTTTCCTTCTCTCCCTTTTCCTACTCTTGAATTCCAGTCACCTATGACTATTAAATTTTCATCTCCCTTCACTATCTGAATGATTTCTTTTATCTCATCATACATTTCATCAATTTCTTCACCATCTGCAGAGCTAGTTGGCATATAAACTTGTACTACTGTAGTAGGTGTGGGCTTCGCGTCTATCTTGGCCACAATAATGAATCACTATGCTGTTTGTAGTAGCTTACCCGCACTCCTATTTTTTTATTCATTATTAAACGTACTCCTGCATTACCACTATTTGATTTTTTATTTATAACCCTGTATTCACCTGACCAAAACTATTGTTCCTCCTGCTACTGAACTTCAACTAATTCCCACTATATCTAACTTTAACCTATCCATTTCCCTTTTTAGATTTTCTAACCTACCTGCCCGATTAAGGGCTCTGACATTCCACGCTCCGATCTGTAGAACGCCACTTTTCTTTTTCCTGATAATGACGTCCTCTTGAGTAGTCCCCGCCCAGAGATCCGAATGGGAGACTATTTTATCTCTGGAATATTTTACCCAAGAGGACGCCATCATCATTTAACCATACAGTAAAGCTGGATGCCCTCAGGAAAAATTACGGCTGTAGTTTCCCCTTGCTTTCAGCTGTTCGCAGTACCAGCACAGCAAGGCCGTTTTGATTAGTGTTACAAGGCCAGATCAGTCAATCATCCAGACTGTTGCCCCTGCAACTACTGAAAAGGCTGCTGCCCCTCTTCAGGAACCACACGTTTGTCTGGCCTCTCAACAGATACCCCTCCGTTTTGGCTGCACCTACGGTATGGCCATCTGTATCGCTGAGGCACGCAAGCCTCCCCACCAATGGCAAGGTCCATGGTTCATGGGGGTGTGGCCCAGCAAAAGGTAGGGTAAATGTAAAGTGAAAAGTGTGTCAAGATGTGTGAAAAATGTGAAAGTATTGAAACCTATATTTAAGATCTAAAGTAATGAGCTGACGTGTGGAGCCAGTAAGAATTTGTGCAGCAGCTGAGGTAAAGAAAGAGAGAACATCTTGAATACATGTTTTAGTAACAGTTGTTGCTAACACATTTACAGTTTTTCAATAAATTATTTATGAAGAGGTTTGTCCATCTGTGTTAAAATGGGCGAAGCTGTAGCTCTTCTGGTGTTTGTAAAAGTTTGGATACAGTTGCCCATAGTAATGTGTGTGGAATGAAAAATTAAGGATTTTTTATGTATAGCTCATCTGGCCAGAGTTTAAAATAATACGATGGAATACAGTGAAGTAATGCTTTAGCAATTGATATTTTGTTTGTTATGTAACAAGAGTAAAGTTTGTATATAATAATAGGCTTTTTTACTGTGGAGCGCAGTTCTGTAGAGGTATTTTGTGCTAAGCAAATCAGGTGTTTATTTATTGTTAAAATGAGATAATGACATAGTGAAGTAATAATGAAAAGAATATGGAATATAGAGATAATGATGCAGCAACAAAGCAATGAAATAATAATGAGAAATGTGAGAATTAATGGTCAAGAGCCTGTATTTGCAGCAGGGTAATTACTGAGAATGCACTCCTCTAGATAATGAGATTTAAACTGAAAGGATATGATGGAACTAAATAGACATGAATGAGTAATGTAGAGCTAACTGTATACAGGTTAGGCAACATTTTAAACTATTTGCATGTGTAATTCCTGATGTTGAAAATGGCAAGTTGACTGAAAGAGTAATATTTTAATACAATACTAGTTACAAATTTGGTTTCACATGCTACTGGAATTTGCTATTTGTATTCTGTAAAATAATTGACATAAGGTAATGATGATGTGAAGGAGAAAATGCTATTGCTAATTAATTAATAGCAGTAACTCAAAAGCAATGTGAATATTCTGACAAGAGCGGATAATTCAGTAACGTCTCAGGCAATATCATGAGGATTTAATTTTTGGGTTTAGTGAAAGAAGCAATATAATTTGAGTCAAAAAACATAAGGATTTGAAACAGGTTGCATCCCCTTAATATAACTAGTAATTATGTAATGGTGTTATTATCATGGTTTTGTTCTCTTTGCAATATGTAAAATATGTGCTTGGTCATTTGAAAAATAAAATTGGATATTTGACTTGAGTTCAATGAAATGAGGAAGTGAATGGAGTTGAAACAAAGGAGGAAATGAAACAGATTCCATTCTCTGTGGGTTATTTGAAGTAAACTAGTGTGACAACTTGAGAAATATGTAGGGAGAGAGAGTGTGTGAACACAATGAGTGAGTGAATGTGTGTGTGATGGATATGGCTTTAAAAATGTAACATTTTCATATAGGTTTAGTCACGGTACCTATTTGCATGCTAAAGTAGGATGTTTTATTTTGCTTTCCACGTACAATGATAAAGTATAGCAGACAGCCATCTCCAAGGAAATGGTGAACTTAGAGGACCTGGACAATGATTTAGACCTGAAAAAGGTGTGGACCAAGCTTCAGCTAATTTGTGATTGAAAAGTTGTGAAGTGACTGGAAGATGGGAAATTCCTTCCTTTTTTGTGTTTGCAATGAAGAGTAAAAGAGTTTGTTGTATTTCTAATTTGTTTTCTATTGCTGTGTAACTTCTGTTTTCAGAGACAAACATTTGATAATGAAATGTGTTTTTCGTATGTGGAATATAATTTTGCATTTGAATATGTTGTGAACAGTTTGTATTTCTTTGTATTGTAAGTTTATCACCAGTTTTGATAAAAAAGATAATTTTTAATCTAAATGTGTGTTTTTTTGTAAAAAAAATTGACTTGTTGTTTAGACAATGGATTATATAGTCAGCTATTTGGCAATATCTCTCTACATAACCCTATGTGGGAGTGATGTAACAAAGCAGGTGGATCCTTTCCATCTGTTACATTTTTCATTATTATAATAATTATTATCATTATCATTATTTTTCAAATATTTTCAATATGATCATTTACATGGAATGCGCACAGTGTCTAAAAATCTCAAATATTGATATAGGGCTTTGCCAACTTAAGTTTCTTGTTTATTACATTCCTGTGGCTATCAGGAGCTAATGATCCAGTTAGTTTACCTACAAAGTGTGCTAATTATAATCATTACTAACTTCAGATTTCGTTATTATTTTTCAGATGTAAACATGCCTGATTACTGACTCCCTAATAAAGTAGTTGCAAAAGATAAGTAAATAACTATCGTATTTATACAGCTAATACTGGTAACATGTTACCAAGATTTGACCTCATTTCGTTTCATAGTAATTAGCTTCTTTAATTAAAACATTGTTACTGAAACAGAATCCCACATTTTGGCAAACTAGAGAGCATAATTCAATAGCAGTTATTATTGTATCTAAAAGTTCATGATAAAACAAAACTCTCTCCACTATTCAGTTACTCAGAAATGTAACTCTTTAATTGTAATTTCCAAAAACTTAGTACACTACAATAGATCACTTTAATTTTAATTACTGTCAACTTATAAAAGAGGCAGTGTGGAAGCCATTTTAGGTCAGTCTACAGAAAGATTATGATGTGGGCAAGATCTGTGCCCAAAATCACTTGGCAGTGTACCACAGAGAAGTTAGAACAGATTACAAGTCATAAAATGTGCCAAGTTTTATATAAATTTTGCAACTGTGTGACTATTCTTTAGTTTAGTGACTGTTTCAAAAGATCAATTGGGCAATGAATTGTGTAATTGTTATTATCGATTGTGCCAAACTTCAGTAAGGCTCACTGTGACAATATCATCGGACTGTGAACTGTGTTATTACCACATTATACTTATTGTGCACATAATGTCCATGTTGATATGACTGTTAGGCTTCAAGGACAGTGATTTAAGAACTTTAATCAGTGACTGTGTTAATTATTTGTTTGCCACACATGGACTGTTGTGTCACTTCAGTATTGTAGATATGAAGCTGAAATTTTTACTGTCATTAGCTATTATCTTTACAAAGCTTTATCCCATTTGTGTGTGGCAAAGGTGCAATTTAATTAATAATAATGAATGTAATATTTTGTGACTTGTAGTGACTCAGCTTCTAATGCTTTAGATGACCTGGAGTGTGGTGTGAAATTGGATTGCATGCAAAATTCACATCTCTGTCACATCAGTTGACTTACTTGATCTGCACAGCTGATCTTCTTCTCTGGATCGCCTGCTCCAACGGTCTCAAAAACCACCTTCTCTGAAGAATACTGCTGGTTTATGAAATTTAACAGAATCTCTCTCTATCTCTCTCTAGTCATGAAATAAGTGGATACTCACAGAATACTTTTAGTTCAATCTTAATGTATTTTAAGTTCCACAAATAACAAATTCATTCCTTCTCGCATAAGTATTCGAATACCTGCAAGTCAACTAACTCGTCTTGCGTTAGACTCGATTAAAAACATCTGCAATATATTTGGTTCTACAACCACATAATATATGAACCTGCCTTGCCTCTAGTGAGTCCCATATGTGAAGTTTAATTAACAATGTTTCAACTGTTCTTCTTTTTTCTTGTTACAATAATCAATGATATAAAACACCATAAGATACATAAACACTCCTTGTTCTTCCAATATGGGTTTTGTGGTGCAAGCAGCAAACACTTGTCGTTGCCGTTCGACTGTCATGTCTACCTTGTGCTTGTGACTCCTTTCTAGCCTGCACACACAAACATCTGTCGTGCAGTATGTACGTTCTCTCACACTTATTTTTAAAATATCGTGTGTTCGCGACAGTAGAAGGATGAGTGGTTCTAGAATTTATGTGGAAATTCTCGAATCACTACATATCCCTCCCCTCAGCTTGAACATGTGATATTTTATACATACACATTATGTACATTAGTATTACATATCATAACAATTTATATTTCCACAGTATACATTACACATTTTTTATTACCTGTGCATAACCCTTTTTATTTACTATTTAGCTTTTCTTTTTTCATATTACTTTGGTTATAAAATAGGAGTATTTCACTCAATGTTGGAGTCAATTCTTTTATACCTAGGAGTCATGGGGCCTAAACCTTTGGTTTCCAATCGTAAGCTCTCTTTGTACTGCTTCTTTAGTATATAATAGTCTCATTAACTACAGACGGTTTGTAGTCTGGAGGAACTCTGCGCAAATGAAAGTGTTCTTCTTGACACTTCTAAACTCACATAAGACATAATAATGCTAGTGGAATATAGAATTCAAACTCACCAGAACATTTCCTACAAAATGTGTGACTTCTGTCACGACACTGTCCTTTTCCCCTAGGATCAGACCTATACCTTACATGTGGGTTGACCCCACGAGTACACTTTCTCCATCCGTTCCGGTAGGTACACCCCTTTATAACAAATCCCTATTCTTCAGGCCACAGGTTATCCTATATCTATGTAGGTACACATGCTCTATATCCTTAGCAAATGCTGGGTATGCACCCCTTATCCTTTATGAGTAGGCCTCAAGGTTCATTGCCCTCTTATACATTTTATGTACACTACAATTAAATATTTCCTGGAAAAAATAAAAATCTAATACTTCATTTAATACCCTAGAGTCCTCCTCTACTTTTCAACTTCTGTAATCTTTAGTAGATACTATGCCTACCCATATTATTCAACTCATAGTAGATACTATGTCTACACCTAATGATCAAGTCCCACTACTCTATGACTCATCACTCCATCAGAGTGGTCCGCAGCTTGTGGTCGTGCGGTAGCGTTCTCGCTTCCCACGCCCGGGTTCCCGGGTTCAATTCCCGGCGGGGTCAGGGATTTTCTCTGCCTCGTGATGACTGGGTGTTGTGTGATGTCCTTAGGTTAGTTAGGTTTAAGTAGTTCTAAGTTCTAGGGGACTGATGAACAAAGATGTTAAGTCCCATAGTGCTCAGAGCCATTTGAACCATTTGAACCATCCATCAGAGTATTTGCTACACTGACTTTACATAATTAAGTATCATAATTAACTCCACTCTGGCTTGTGTTCTCCTTCATTACTCATGCCTCCTTCTTATGTATACTCGTTGTAAAATCATCATAGTTTTTCTATTTCATTGTTCGTGCACTCGTGAATCTTTGTGTGTATGATGATGTGTTTGTGTGTTCTGATTCTTCAGCCTTCTTATGTGAAAATAAGTTGTAGGTTATTGGAAACCACGGAGACTGGGAAGGACTTCTGCGACAGAAGTACATGAATTTGGGAAAGAGGGGAAAAAAATAGATAGGTCCTCAAAAGAGAAGTAAGAAAGGAAAAAATAGAAATGGTTGCTAAGACTGAAGAAGAGAAAGAAGACAGCCCCAAAGACAGGAAACCGTTCCCACCCCCACCCCCCTACCCCAGGACCCCTACCTTGCTGGTACTTGAGTGAGAAGCCGGAGGAGATGTGGTGGTAAATTGTCTCCTACAGAATAAACATTCTCACCTTCACCCTAGAGGTCCCCAAAAGAAATCTTAGCAACCCTTATGGAAACAGCAAATGGTGAAGAATCAGGCTCACTTGTTTGTGAGGGTCATTTGAAAGGTGTGATGTGTGTTTTGTGTTAGTCATGATTAATCTGTTAGTGTAAATCGTGCTTCCACCTACACTATCCACCCCCTTTCAAAATCGATACAAATCCTCCCAACTAGGTCACATCTCATAAAAGGTATAAAATATCCTGTATCAAGTATAAAATTGTATATTCTATTCAGTTTCCTAGGTGAATTCTGCTTCAATGACTTTAACTCAATTATCTTACATTCAGTGTGAGAATGATATTCTCACGAATTCTGAAATTATCTCAAAAGTTATGTGCCAGGTATTGTTCCCCCTATTTATTTAGGACTAGGACTACCAGGAAGCTTTCCTGAAAACGTTTTTTGGAATCATTCATATTAATAGATTTAATGACGTTGACTTCACCCAGACTTCTGTCCACAGATTTGCACAGAACACTGGTGAAGCGATTAGTTACAAAGACTAATTCAGGCAAAAATAAAACCTAACTGTACGTGGATGGCTTTAGACTCAATTAAAAACACCTGCAATATACTGGGTTTTACAACTACATAATATATGAACCTGTCTTGCCTCTAGCGAGTCCAATACATGACATTTAATTAACAATGTTCCAACTGTTCTTCTTTTTTCCTGTTACAATAATCAACGATATAAAACACCATAAAATACATAAACACTCCTTGTTCTTCCAATATGGCTTCCGTGGCGCGAGTAGCAAACACTTGTCGATGCCGTTCGACTGTCGTGTCTACCTTGTGCTTGTGACTCCTTTTTAGCCTGCACACACAAACACCTGTCGCGCATTATGTACGTTCTCTCACACTTATTTTTAAAATATCTTGTGTTCACGATAGTAGAAGAACAAGTGGTTCCAGAATTTACGTGGAAATTCTCGAATCACTACAAGCTTGTCTGAAGCTGCTGGCTGGCTCATACAAGAACATCTATCATGATGAAGTCATGACTCATTGCATGTTTGAAGTTTGCTCTTACCTGTGGGTGATGTACCTGACAATAACGCAAAGATATACAGCATGGCATCTAGAACTCTCAGACCAAGTAAACAAGAGCCATATGCCATGAATGTTGACCCCATTCATCAGAAGGTAATAGAGAATGTTTTGGAAGCGGTTTTGTTGACTTTTAGCACCAATCGCTGCCACCAGTTAAATGTGCCAGGAAGAATGAGATCCACCAAGTCAGACTTATGCGCAGCCATCAAACAACAAGACACATCTGACCAGTTGAGGTTCAACCCAACTCTTCCACCAAGTATAACACCCAGCAGAAGAATGGAAATTCGGAGGGTTAGACATCACACTGGTGTGTTTGCACTGTGGAGACCATAGACACTTTGTACGTTACTGTAGAGGAAGAGGGCAAGTTTTCAATTACTAATATGCCACCACACATCAACCATTACAACAGTTCTATTCACACTAATCAACCGCAGATGATTATAGTTGACCTGCTGGAGTAAGCCCAGTGGCATACCCTGGACAAGGTCACTCCCAACACACTGCAGCCATTCTGTTATTGTACAGAGGTACCGGCCGCTTGCCTAGCCATCAAACTGAGAAAAACTAAGCTAAGCAACCATGTATGGAAGTGAGAGCTTCAATGAAATTCCTCCATGGATTCCTTGCCTGTGATGTCAGAAACCTATCATCACAAGTTAATGAAGACTCTGTTCCATGAAAACCAAGCAGTTGTGCTGAAAGTTGCCAATGGGAAATACGTCCAGCTGGCAGGAACACGTCTTGTAAGAATAACTATCAATGGCTGAATGCAGTCCTTCAAATTTGTCATTTTAGCAGAATGTAGTCATAATGTTATTCTTAGATGGGACTTCTGGCAGAAATCATCATCAATCACAGACTGATCCAGGCTCCAAATGATGAAGCTATTCCAAGTACACAAGATTGCTCTGGATCGATGATTGCTGTTCAATATGTTATCCTGCTGTCACAAATGAGGAGAGTTCCAATCATAAATCGAGGTACTCAGTTAAACTGTGAACCTTTTATTGACTGCAAAAGTTTACTCCAGCTCACAAAAGAAATCTATGTCAGCAATGGCCATGAGCACTGTAGGTGTTCTAGGAGAATTTTGGATCACTAACTGTCACAAGCAGCCACAACTCATCCTTAAAGGTAAATGCTTAGCGGTAGCCAAACAAGTCCAAGAAGAGCAGCTTAGAGCCACTGACAAAGAATTAAGCTTTGCTACCTGTCCAGACATTGCAGAGGAGGAAGCTACAGTCGAACTGAAATGAGATCTGGCCTAGCCAAGAAACAATGTCGCTGATTGTTAGAGATATAATGTTGCTGATTTTAGCCATTATGTGCCAATTTTTGGATGCTTTCAGATATGGAATGGAGGAAAGACAGACCAAGCAGCCCATGGTAAAACATTGTATCAACACTTGGGATCACTCACCAGTTAGCCAATGCTCGTAAAGGGTGTCATCAGCTGAATAATGGATAATCTAGGTAGAAGTGGAGAAGGTGATATCACTGAACCTTCAGAGTGTCCTTGGCCATCTCCTGTGATAACATACGGTGTTCCTACACTGACTATTGACAGCTGAAAAAAGTCATGAAAAAGAGATGTCTACCCACTGCCACACATTGATGACATCCTAGATTGCTTGAAATGAGAAAAGTATGTCTCAACTATGGACATATAGACAGGGTACTGACAAGTTGAGATCAATGAGGCTAACAAAGAAATGAATGCCTTCATGGCTCCTGACCACTATGAGATCGAAGTTATGCCCTTTGGACTGTGTAACACTCCATTGACCTTTGAACATACGAGGGTGGTTTGAAAAGTTCTCGGAATCACCATGAGAGATCAGCGCTAGCTTGGGTTGTTCACATGATATTCATTGGACTGTTGCCACATCAGTGCTCTTGGAAGAGAGCTGTGGCGGTGATGTGGCTCTGTTGTTGTTCCCACATAGTGATTTACAAAGATGGAAAAAATTGAGGTTTGAGCAGTGATTAAGTACGTCGTAAAGAAAGGTATGAAAGCAAAGGACATTCATGATGGTTTCCAGAATACACTGGGGGACTCTGCACCTTCATATTCAACTGTTGCCAAATGGACAAATGAATTTAAATTTGGCTGGGAGAGCTTAGATGATGATACATGCAGTGGGCGCCCAAGATGTGTCATTACTCCAGAAATCATTGAAAAAGTGCACAAAATGGTCATGGAGGATTGCTGATTGAAAGTGCGTGAAATTGCTCATGCTTGCCAGATGTCATCTGAAAGGGTATATCACATTTTAACTGAAGAATTAGAAATGAAAAAAATTATCTGCAGGATGGGTGCCACGACTCTTAATGCTGGATCAAAAACGTGCCATCGCCATGGCAAAATTTCCTGAACTACGATAGGAATTGTTGCCACACCCACTTTATTCACCTGATATGGCTCTGTCAGACTTCCATCTCTTCCCCAAACTGAAAATTTTTCTTGATGGACAAAGATTCACTTCAAACGAAGAATTGATAGCCAGAGTTAACAACTATTTTGCAGGCCTGGAGGACACTCATTTTCAAGATGGGATCGAGGCACTAGAACATCGTTGGACCAAGTGGATTAATCTACAAGGAGACTACATTGAAAGATAAAAAAAAGTTTCAGTGATGTAAGTACTTTTTTTTTCTATTCTGTTCCAAGAACTTTTCAAACCACCCTCGTATGATGGACACACTGCTTTGGTACCGTAAATGGACAATGTGTTTTGCTATCTGGATGACATTGGCATTTTTTTCGAAGACAACTGAAGAACATTTAAGAAACCTGACAAAAGTGGTGAAATGTGTTCAGACAGCAGGTCTCTGCATGAATTCATAAAAACTGCTTTTTTGCTGCCCAAGAAATAAAAATCTTACGGCATCTCATGAATGACTATGGAGAGTGCCCTAATCCAAAGAAAATAAAAGCAGTCACAGGTTTTCCTACTCCTTGACACATTCATGATGTGAGAAGTTCTCTGCAATGTGTTTGTACTGCCAATAATCTGTGAAGGACAACTGTACTAATGCACATCCCTTTCCTCAACTAATGCAGGGAGACACCAAATTTTCTTGCAATGAGATACGAGAAAGATATTGCCTTGTCCTTAAGGAGGTGTTAACATTTTCCCCAGTTCTGGCACTGTATGGCAAGGATGCTGAGACAGAACTTCACACTGGCTTTAGCAGTTATGTCATAGAAACAGTTGTAGTGCAGACTCTGGAAGGCACTAAAAATGTGATAGCTTATGCTTCCTGAGTATTCTCCAAGTCTGAGTCTACTGCTCTACAACAATGAAAGAGTGTCTTGCAGTTGTTTGGGACATTAAAAAGTTCCAGCCATATTTATTTGGCAAACCATTCACCATTGTGAAGGACCACCATTCACTATTCTGCTTCACTAGAGTGAAGGATCTGTCAGGTTGACCAATAAGATGGGCACCAAGGCTTCAGAAGTATGAAGTCACAGTGGTTCACAAAAGCAGATGCAGATGCAAATGCAATGACACTGACTATCATCCAAGGAATCCTTCAGCAGAACACAGCAACATCAATGAAATCTCAGTCATCACTACACTAAATGACGTTGCTGCTGAACAAAGGGAAGATCCAGCACGGCTGAAAATCACATAAATGCTAAAGGAGGAGAAACTGACCAAAGGAGAGTTCTAATTAATTAACGATATGTTTATATGAGGAACTACAATTCAACTGAAATGGTTGCTTGCTATCCCAGCTCATCTACAGCCAGCTACCCAAAAATATTTCCAAGAAACTCCAACAACTGGTCACCTGGGATTCATTAAGACTCTTGGCAGAATCAGACACAGGTATTACCAACCAGATCTCTACCAATTCATTACAGACTATGTGAGCAGCCACTGTAAAAAATTCCAACAATGGAAGCATGTGCCACAATTACCTCCAGGGCGTCTGGTGTCAACTCTGCATTAGCAGTGCCATTCTACAGAATTGGAATTGACCTCTTGGGGAAGTTCCTAAAGCTGACAAATGGGAATAAATGAATAATAATCAGCATTAACTACTCATCTGCTATGCTGTCACAGAAGCTGTGGGAATCGTGAAGTTCCTTGCAGAAATCATCATTTAGAAGCAAAGAGTACCCCATGCAGTGGTATCTGACTGTGGAAAAGTTCTCCTGTGAAGACTAGAGTCAGCGATAATTCCTTAGTGTGACATCATGCACAGAGTGACAACTGTTATTACCAACAGATAATGGTCTCACAGAATGCTTTAATAAGATGTTGGCAAATATCTTCTAGATGTATGTTGATGTTTTACTGAGAGATTGGGATACAATACTGCTCGTCATGACATTTACATGCAACACGGCAAAGTAAGCCACTACAGGTTTCATACTGTTCTTTGAGTTCCTGGTCATCAAGTGGAAGTGACAATGAATACACTGTTAATGTTTCAACTAGACAATACTTATGAACACACTATGAAACACCTCATACCAGAATCAAAGAAGCAAGATAGCTGGGTAGCATATGGACTCTGGATGCTCAAGAGAAAGACCTTCTATAGGTTTTTATAAATGTATGGAAAGTGGGACTATTGTAAAAGTTAGTAAATCACTACCATGTGCTGTATCATACTGTTTGTTGCTTGTTGGATGTAACGTATGAGGCCCAGGATTATGACACTTCATCAAGAAAACAAAAACACAGTGATACTATCCCTGTTCCCTGTATGCAGCCCAACTACAATTCTGAGATGCAGATCAATGATGGGGGCTTGTCATTACAGGAAACTGAAGACCTGCTCAATGACTGTGAAGCTTCCACAAGAGCAGCTACCACCGATGTTCATCATAGTGAAGAGGATGTGTCAACATGACCAGAATGTTATAAGATCCACCAGTGCTGCTAAATCTACTTCAGGGTGCTGCAATTGACTCCAATGAGAACTTCTAAATCAATGGGTCACTGTTTCTCCAGAAGAGGGAGCAATGCCACAAGCTGTGCTGCATGTAGTCATTAGTATCACTAGTTGGCATGTCGCAAGTCACCCATTCAGATCCTACTACCAACAGTTATTTGTTATGTTATGCCTGGATAGGTCTCAAAATTTCTTATGTTTGCATATTCTGGAATATTCAGTGTCTGATAAATAGCAACATTCTCTGACCAGGACTGCAGTGCTGTTCTGACGGTACATTGGTGCTCATAGTAAACATGCTTTCAGTGCTAAGTGTTCTATTTCAATGACAAACTTGCTTTTGGATTTGGTTTTCAGTGTGGTTATGATGTGACAATTTGTTTTTCAACCACATTTAAGCCTCATACTTTGTTTGGGAATTACATTTGCACATTCTCAAACTTCAGTCATTCATACCGAGAGAGCATCATACTCGCCACCCTTTCATTTTTGCTGACCTTTTGATGTGTAAACAGATCTTTGCTAGGCAGTGATGAACCTCAACCTGGAAATATATTTAATGTCCATGTCAAAAGGCAACCCACCATTGATTTCCTTTAATTATCTTTAACAAGCATTCTGCATGTCTGATGTTGGTACCTGCAAAATGTTCAAGGCACAGTAGGTGTTAGACAAAATGCCTAATCATTCTACGAAAGACTTTACAGACTAACCAATCCATTTGTCAATCACCATTTGTTCTGGACATCACATCCAGCTTCTCTGTTTTTCTTTGCTGATGCCCAAGTCAAGCACCCTGTGAAATTCGCCTGCTTTATTTCTTTGTTGATAGTCCTCGGTGTTGAAGTACTGCATTGTTACTCTGGCTGAAAAATGGGGGGTAGAAATTCAACACTGACTACTGTAAATGATGTAGCCGACAGTTGCACAATTATGTTTCACAGTTCTTTACTTTCATTGTTCACCCCCCCCCCCCCCCCCCCAATATTACACAATTATGTGTCCAGTTCACTATTGGTAAATTTTAATAAGCCTCATTAATAGGTTGCAGGAACATCAGCATACTGCTACAATAGTTTGCTGTTGAACATCTATAAGAAGTAAAAACCTAACCACACAGTTCACAGTTCTTGCAGAATAATACAGTATGTCTGACACTATTTTTCAAATAAATTAAACAGACACTGTCAATTTTTCTAACACATGGCCTAATTGTATTACACTTATTCCACTGTTAAGTTAATGCATTGACTCAAATGTCTTGAAAATGATCATAGAAAACTAAAAACCGCCGAACAGTGCATAAGTGAATTCGACAGAAATAAAGTGTACACAGTGACCGAAGATTCTGTCACCATTTCAAGTTTTCCAACACATTCTGGGTGTACCGGTAACGCTAACCACAGTGCAATCATTTCATCGTCTTTAGTAATAAATTCTCCTGCCATGCTCCAAAAAATGGTAGGCCTATCTACAAAAGATCAAATCGTGCACCATCTGAAAGAAAAGCCTGTTTTTAAGCAAAATGTGGAACCTCTCCAGCCAAAAACGTCACTCGTAAACAGAAGCAAGGTAAATTCAACATTCAAGATGGCAGTTAATTTAACTAACACCACAAATGCAGCAAGATTAATAAACGTATGTTTAATAGGTGATAGTCATCTTAGAGGCCTTGCACACGAAATAAAAAGCGTAAACAGTGAAGTAAATTTTATTAAACCTGGCGCTCGTCTTGACCAAGTACTTTCAACTGTAAACAATATCTCTCGAAAGACAATGAAGGAAGACTTCATTGTAATATGTGGTGGTGCAAATGACGTCGCACACAACGATGGTTTGCATGCTGTTAATGCCCTAAAATCTGCCCTAAACCATCTAAATGACTCAAACATCATTGTTCTCGATATTCCACAGAGGTATGACTTGCCTCAATTCTCGTGTGTAAACAGGGCTGTAGCCTAAAAAAACAGTCAATATGCAGAAATTTGCAAACGTTACGCAAATGTACAAATGGTTAACGTGCAACATTTTAGTAGAGATCTTTAAACCACTCACGGCCTTCACCTCAATCGGCGCGGAAAAAGTCAATTAGCGTCCATTATTTGTGAAATCGTCGTAAGTGCTAGGAACAACGTATACTCAAAACACACACATTCGAAGAATGAGTGCTCCACAACACAAGAAGACTGCAGGAATGGGTATAGACAGACGACATTGGACAAATGGCTGCTGAAAACACCAGGTAAAGCTGATTCTTCCCAGGCTCCCAGTACATGGAAACAGACCAACTTGAATAAATGGATAGTGAAAAATACCAAACCCACTCTGTCAACTGATATTTCTTTCTTAGGGATAAATGTATAAGTGGTTCTGGTAGGGTGACATGTCCATCAAGCGTTCAACAATCTAAACTCACTTTCAAATTAATTCAGCAGAACTTTCAAAGTCTTGGCAATAAGCACAACGAGTTGGATACCATTGCGGCAATTGATAACCCTGATGTTTTAGTTATAAGTGAACACTGGTACACAGATGAGCTAATTAGTGTATGTAAGCCACTTTCCATGAACTTTTGCTCAGCCTTCAGTAGAAAAGAGAAACGTGGTGGTGGGGTAGCTATCTTTGCAGCCAGTGCTAGTAATTATAGTGTAATAGATGTAAGTGCTTTCAGCATTGAGGGTGTAATAGAATTAGCAGCAATTAATTATAAGTGGGGGAAAGAGAACTTAATTATTATAGGCCTATACAGACCTCCATCTGGTAGCCTAGATAGTTTCTTTGATGTTCTTAATGACCTGCTTGTTGACATTGACAGTAAACACTGCAATAAAAATGGCTAGATTAACATAATACTAACTGGAGATATAAACATTGACTTGCTGTCCAATGACTGTATCTAAAAAACTAATGCTAATACTGGCTCAATTTAACTTAACATTTCTGATAAACGAGCCCACTAGAGAGGTCAATAGTGTAAAATCATGCATTGACAACATTATAACTAACATGTCCCACTTTACATGCAGTGCATCAGTTCTGAAGCTTGCTATTTCTGACCACAACGCAGTACAGGCATTGATAGAAGCTGAAAATCTTCATGTCAATAGAAAAGAGAAACAATATGTGACAAAAAGAATGACCAATGACGACAATGTTAAAGATTTCAACAGTTTGCTAAAAAGCTTACAATGGGGTGAAAAAAAAACAGCATTACTTTCAGTGAGTTTTCATCAGATTTTTATTATTGCTTCAATGTCTCATGTCCAGAAATGACCTTTACAGTAAATGACTGCAAAAAGATACAAAAAAATAACTGGATAAATCATGAAGTAAAAACAGCAAGAGAGAAACTTAGACTTTTCCAACATGCAATGTTAAATAATAACAATAATAATAGACTAAAGGTAGAATTTAAGAACTATCAGGATTACTATAAAGATCTTCTGCGAGAAACTAAAAGTAAATATGTAGCAACAATGTTAAGAAACTCTAATAACACAGGTTTAGCTGTTTGGAAAGTAATAAATAGCTTTAGGGATTGCAAGGACAGATCAACAAGTGATTTTACTATAAACCATAAAGGGCATATCATGAGATGTCAATGTCAGATTGCAAATGTTTTTAATGAGTACTTTTCTTCTGTTGGAAAATCTGTCAATGACCATTTTAAGAATCTTCAGCATAGATACAAGGGCATTCCAATCAAACAAAGCATATACTTGGCCCCAACCAATAACAAGGAAGTCAAAAACATAGTAATGTCATTAAAAAATACAAAATCAGCAGGCTATGATGGATTGTCTATCAGTACACTGAAAAGATGCATAGAAAACATATCTGATGCCATGGCCACAGCAGTAAATGATGTAATTGCATCAGGTTGTTTCCCAGATAGTCTAAAGACAGCACAAGTAACCCCAATTCACAAGAAAGGTGATAAATCTAAAATTGAAAATTACTGCCCCATCTCAATCCTACCTGCATTTTCTAAGGTAGTTGAGAAAGTTATTTATACTAGACTAATGACATTCCTGAGTCAACACAATTTTATATTTGAAAATCAGAATGGCTTTATGAAAAACAAGACAACATCAGTAGCAGCAGCACAATTAATAGACAAAATAATAATGGGCATAGAGAACAAGGAGTATGTAACTGGAGTGTTTCTTGATCTTGAAAAAGCTTTTGATTGTGTCAACATCATCATATTACTTGACAAGCTGTGGAACCTGGGTATCAGAGGAACTGGCTATGAGCTAATAAAATCGTATATGAGGAATAGAAAACAATTTGTCTTGGTTAAAACAAACAGTGGGTCTTACAAATCTAAAATTACAGATATCAAATATGGAGTGCCTCAAGGTTCTGTCTTGGGATCCCTTCTTTTCTTGATTTATGTTAATGATATACAGTATTGTTCTCCTAACTGCACAAAAATATTGTATGCAGATGACACATCAATAGTGTGTAAACACAAAGACTATGAGAGTCTGGAGGTACAGTGCAACAGTGTAACTAATGAAATAGTCAAAAAACAAAGATGATGTGACTTACCAAATGAAAGCGCTGGCAGGTCGAAAGACACACAAACAAACATATATGTGTGTGTGTGTGCGAGTGTATACCTGTCCTTTTTTCCCCCTAAGGTAAGTCTTTCCACTCCCGGGATTGGAATGACTCCTTACCCTCTCCCTTAAAACCCACATCCTTTCGTCTTTCCCTCTCCTTCCCTCTTTCCTGATGAGGCAACAGTTTGTTGCGAAAGCTTGAATTTTGTGTGTATGTTTGTGTTTGTTTGTGTGTCTTTCGACCTGCCAGCACTTTCGTTTGGTAAGTCACATCATTTTTGTTTTTTGATATATTTTTCCCACGTGGAATATTTCCCTCTATTATATTAATGAAATAGTCAAGTATTTTAATGAAAGCCATCTAAATGTAAGTGCTTCAAAGACTGCAATGATGGAATTTAAGACAAGGAAACAAATATAATTTGACATGAAATTATCCATATGAAATGCCTTTGTAAAAAAGGAAAAATGGACAAAGTTCTTAGAATTACAATCCAGGACAGCCTCAAATGGGACATGCATATTGATTCCTTAGCATGTAAGCTGTCGAAGAATGTGTTTGCTATAAATATGATTAGCAAATATTGTAAGGACATGTGTGTACTAAAAACTGCTTATCATGTCCTGTTCTCATCAAACTTAAACTAAGCTGTAGAAATATAGGGTGCAACAACTCAAGCCAACCGAAGTACATTATTAATTCTACAGAAAAAAGTTATCAGAATTATTTGTGGTGCCAAACCTCGAGAATCATGTCGGAATCTGTTCCCAAAATTAGGTGTGCTTAACATTATAGCTGTGTACACATTGAAAGTTATATTACTTGTGAAAACAATATATCCAAATTTCAACTGTGACCTGCACCAATATGATACAAAGCAAAAGTTCAGATACCGTGTAAATAGCCACAGAACAGCTTTATACGAAAAAAATGCACTTTATGCTGGGCTGAAGCTAGCCAATGCCCTACCAAAAAGTCTCACAACCCTTCCTACTAACAAATTAAAAGATCAGCTAAAAAGAATTCTAATTGGAAACCCTTTTTATTCCCTAGATGAGTATTATATCTGTATGAAAAGTGCTTCATAAGTATGTCAAGCTCATAGTTTTAAGTAACCTACAATTAATATAATGTTGATAAAAACAATATTTGTAATATTGTGATTGTATACTACCAGATGTAAAATCCATCAAAATGTAAAATTTATTAATACAAACAAATCTTTAGTTTGTAATTTATAAACTGACGTATTCAGAAGAATAATCTGTATGATGTCCTGAAACTGTATTATTTCTAGGGATTGTATTTGATTATTCGATTTTGAATAAATAATATTATTATTATTATTGTTAATCTAACCAATACATGTTTCACATTTGAAAATCGGCTGTGGACTGACTTTATTGGGACCAAAAATCGGTCCTTTATATGTCCTCTCAATAATAGGCACTGAAACTATACATTGTTTGATGTTTAAGTTACAGAAATTACAATTAAAACATAACTCATTCAATTAACTGAATACATTGAGCAACTCCTTCTTTTTAACATTTCCTTCTACTACAAAGGTTAGGCCAAATTATTGTTTAAATAATGAAATTAACTATTATAGTTACACAAACAATATTTTTGACAAACCTGGTAATTATTTTGGAGTTAATTAAGGGCTGGCTTTGCTAACATGTTTTTGAATAGTGCCAAATAAATACTTTAAGAATCCTAATAGTTCTTCTTCCAAATGTTTATAACTAGTACAGAATTTATATTTGTTTAAGTCAACAACAGACTCTAGGTCAAGAACCAATTACTGATTTCACCCTATAATCATCTGTAGCAAAAGATATTAACTAGGAATGGTCCAAATAAACTAGAAAATTAATTACATACACAAAATTAAGTACAGCATTAGACCTGGTGCTATGTTCCTTAAGACTGAGGGCCAACCTTTCTCTTTTGTGGAAATGCAGACTATACTCAAGCACGTTAATGGTAATTAGATAAAAATAAAATGAATTTAAGGACACAGACGGCAAAATGAGAGGAAATAGAGAGATCCCAGCTTGCTTCATCACAACCCTTTCTTAAAAAATTAAGCAGATAAATGTACATTGGCTCATTATGCATGAGGTTTGTTTTGAAGTATGCAGAATGGACCAAAAGAACTTACGGAACCTAAAAATTTGCCTGAGAGCAATGTGTCAACTAAGAAGCTAAGCTGGTAGTATTTCTACAGAAGACTGCAGATAGGTGCATTCAGAATCATTCACGCAAGAGATGGAAACATGAACATGAAAGAAGTCATTAGAAACAACTGGTTTGGGAGAAAGTGTGCTATTGTTAAGGTGAGAGAAGCAGAGTCTGCATAATTATCACTCAAACTAACATACTAACAGAGTCACATATCACAGATGAGGTAGTAACGCAATACATTTGGCAATGAAGCTAAGTGCTGTGGCCAGCACCAAGAAACAAATTGACCCACTCCAGCAATTATAAGTCCATCAGATGAAAAGGAGTTCAAAGCAAATGAATGCTCACTTGGATTCATTTACTCAATTGCACAAGAAGAATGTAAATTATAACGCCACAACACATCATGCCCCAAGGATGACTGACTACCTGTTCAAATTGTTTGAAGACAGGAGACACAACAAAGTAAGGTCATGCCAAGAGCTGGATGAGTCACAATGCTAATGTGAAGACAAAAGCTGGTAGAATTCTGGAAATGCTAGCACCATTAAAGAAGAATAAAAAGTATGAAGACAGCAAACTATGAACTGGAGAGGGTTTTCATTGTCGTCAACTGCTTCACAACAATACAGAAATACTAAAATTCTTCTGGACAGTGTGGAGCCTAGCTGACTACAGATAACTGAAGCTTACAGGTCCGAACATAAGTCAACTACAATAAAAAGCAGACAATGAAAGGCATTTTTGGTAATGCATTCACAACACAGCAAGCTACAGAACTGCATGTACAAGTAGGCACACTCAATGTAGCAAGGTACCTGGAAGTATCTGTGATAATTATCCCCCCTCATACTGGTTCCAAATATAAAACTGGATATTGCACCTCAATTAACAAAAGACAGTTTCAAAACAAATCATATATTTGTTATTGTCAGTTCATAATCTCAAGTGTACACTAATTCTGGCGTTCCAGGTTTAATCTCAGACAGTCCTGCTCTATTTTTGTCATATTGTATCCAGTGAACATACCGATTTTCTCCTCAAAGATTTATAAGGATTGCTTTAGGATCCTGGAATTCAACATACACAGAACATGTCCTCATCATTCATTTTTGTTCAGTGCAGCTTTCAGTGTTATAGTTTTGCACACTAAATTCAGAACTTACGAAACTGTTCTTGATTTTATCTTCTCTGCTGTAACCTTCTACAGGTCTGAGAAACTTCATTCCCGACATTTCCAATTGACTAACATCTTTTTTTCCTTGGAGCCCAACATCCTGCTCCATAAAAGTGGAGCAGCCATTATTTTACAAAAAAATCATTTCTCTTTCCTTCTTTAATTATCCTTTGAGGGTTCTTGCAGCTGTCCACCTAGTCTCATATAAGTGTTTGTTGTACTTTTTACATCCCCACTCTCTTCAAAGGTTTTGTCGGAGCTGAGTAATGGAAATGAAACACTAGCTCCAGTGTTCTACCATTGATGCAGATTTTTGACTGAATTGGTTTCTTTCATAGTAAACCCATTACTTTAATTTTAGTTGTAGAAGTCTTTAAATTAGATGCAATGCTTAAGAAATGAAGCTAATATACTGTTTAGATTAGATTAGATTAGATTTACTTTCATTCCAATTGATACGTAGTGAGGAGGTCCTCCAGGATGGATAACATGTCAGACAAACAATAATACATGACAAATATTTACAACAGAAACAAATAAGCTAATGTACTTTCCACATGTACCAAGTGGAATGATCATCATTTTTAGGCTTCTCTTAAACTGAATTTCATTGGTTGTTAAACAAAAGCTTAACAACAAAAGTGTGTTCCTGAATAACGCACACCTTCTTGTACAAGAGTAAGTGACTTTAAATCCTTGTGACGATTATTCTTATTTCTAAAATTGATTCCATGAACTGAGCTGTTAGTTTGAAAAAGTGATATAATTTTAATGACAAATTTTATTAAGGAATAAATATATTGGGAAGCAGTAGTTAGTATCCCTAGTTCCCTAAACAGGCTTCCGCAGAATGTTATTGAGTTCACACCACATATAACTCTTATTGCACATTTTTGTGTCCAGAAAACTTTAGCTTGGCTTGATGAATTACCCCCAAAAATAATCCCATATGTCATTATGGAATGAAAGTAAGCATAGTATGCCAGCTTTTTCATTTTTATATCCCCTATGTCTGACACAATTCGTACTGCAAACAGAGATTTGTTAAGATGCTTCAGCAGTTCTGTGTTGTGCTCCTCCCAATTGAATTGATTATCAACCTGTAATCCCAAGAATTTAACACTGTCCACTTCTTCTATCTGCCTGTTATCATATGTTAGGCATATACTCATGGGACACCCCTGACAAGTTCTGAACTGCATGTAGTGTGTTTTTTCAATGTTTAGTGACAAAGAATTGGTTAGGAACCAATGATTAATGTCCACAAATATTTTATTAGCCGATCTTTCTAAGACTACACTTGATTTGCTATTTATTGCAATGTTCGTATCATTGGCAAACAAAACAAACTTGGCATCTGGTAATGTTACTGATGAAAGGCCATTGATATACACAAGAAAAAGTAAGGGCCCTAACATGGAACCTGGTTTGACGCCACATGTAATTAGTTCGCAGTTGAATGATGCCTGATAGTTTAATGCATGTCTCTTTCCAAATAACACCCTTTGTTTCCTGCCAGAGATATAAGATTTGAACCATGTTGCATCATTTCTTGTTACACCATAATATTCTAATTTACTTCAAAGGATATTGTGATTTACACAGTCAAATGCCTTTGACAGATTACAAAATATACCAGTCACCTGCAATTTTTTATCTAAAGAATTAAGTACATTTTCACTGTAAGTGTAGATAGCCTTCTCAACATCAGTACCCTTCAGAAATCCGAACTGCGACTTTGACAGTATGTTATTTGTGATAAGATGGTTATAAAGCCAATTGTACATAACCTTTTCTAAAATTTTTGAGAATGCTGGCAAAAGTGAAACTGGATGGAAATTTGATGCTATTTCTTTATCTCTCTTCTTAAACAGTGGCTTAACTTCAGCATATTTAAACCATTCAGGAAATATTCCACTGATAAACGGCTGATTACACAGGTAGCTTAATATGTTTCTTAACTCAGAATCTTACTTACTTACTTACTTATCCGTGGATTGGTCCTTAGTGACCATATGCCTACTCCACACCTCTCCGCCATCGTTCGCGGTTGCGAGCCTCCTGCCACAACTCGCCAGCTCCTAGTCCCATGTCCTCGGTGTCCTTGTCAATATTGTCCTTCCATCTTGTCTGTGGTTGTCCCCGGTACCTCTTTCCAGCCACAGCCTATTCTTTTTATAATGTCAGGCTATGCATAAAGCTCTTTTAATTCTTCATTTTTTCGAATTCTCCATTCCACTGTTTGTGAATCTATCACAGGACCATATATTTTTCTGAGGATTTTTCATTCAAAAACAAGTAGTTTCTCCAAAAGGTGAAGCTTTCACAACTGTACATAACCACTGGCATAATCATACTTTGGTAAAGTCTGATCTTGAAACTTCTTGACAAGGATCTTTTCTTCAGCACATCCTGAAGGCTACAGTGTGCTCTGTTGCCTCCAACAATTCTTGCATTTATTTCCATTTCACAGTGGTTCTGATCACTGTAGAGACTACCAAGGTATTTGAAAGTATTTGACCTTTTGAATTGGAGACTGTCCACCATGAGCAGGTCCCCATTTCTTGCTGACTTGATCAGGACCATGTATTCTTTCTTATCTTCACTGACTTGCAAGCCTGCCCTACTGGCAATCCTGCAGTATGAGCCTGCCATTCTTTTGAGCTCTTCTCTACTACTGCTGATTAGGATTAAATCATCTGTGTATGCCAGTCGAGTCATTTACATGTTGTCTAGGGGTATTCCAATGGGGTCAGTTTTCATAAATTCCTGGTCTATTTTTTGTAGCACAAGGTTGATTGATATAGGGGAGAAGGCATCTCCCTGTCTGAGGCTGGTTCGAATTTCTAACTGTTCTGATAGACCGGTACTTGTCTGCACTTTACAGAGTGTTTGTTCTAAACACAATGCCACCAACCGGATTATTGTAGATGGAAGCTCAAATTCCTTTAGTACTCTGATTATAGTACCCCCGTGTATGTTGTTGTAGGCCTTTTAGAAGTCAATGAAGAGCATGTGCATGTCTGTATTATATTCCCAGCATTTCTCAGTTGTTTGATGTGGGGCAAATAGGTGGTCCATTGTTGATCTGTTGTGTCTAAACTCACATTGGTAGTCTCCTACAACTTCTTCAGCAATTTGTAGTATCCTATTTAGGAGGCATAGAGATAGTACTTTATAGCTGACATCTAGCAGAGATATTCCCCTATAATTGTCACATACCAGGGAGTCATTCTTTTTCGGTAATGGGCAGATGATGGCCATTTTCCAATCTTCTGGGAGACTTTCTTGTTCCCAGACATTCCGTATGAGACTTGTCATGGTTCTTACATGGTCAGGTCCTCCATTTTCTATGAGCTCTGCAACAATTTGGTCTTCCCCAACCACTTTGTTGTTTTTTAATTTTTTGAGTATCTGTGTGATATCATATTCAGTGGGGGTATTCATTTCTGTGTCCAGTTTGTGGGGACTCAAAAGGAAGAAGCTCTGTGGGGTCTTCGCAATTTAGGGAGCTGGGAGAAGTATTCTGCCCATCTTTGCCCTATGTCTTTCCCATTCACTAGTATTCTTTCCTTTTCATCTTTAGTCAACTGTTCTTTCTTTACATACTTTTTGGTACATTTCTGCACATTTTGATACATTTGTCTAGTCCTATGGTGAGTGAGATCCTCCTCTGCCTCATTAAGTATGTCATTGTAATATTTCCTTTTTTCTTGTCTAAGAACTGTTGATATTTCTTTCCTTATTTGAGTAAAGTTCTCTTTTAGTTGTATATTATTCATGTTTTCTAGCCACCCCTTTCTAGCTCTCCTTTTCTCAATTTTTCTTTCACCTATTTGGTTGAACCATACCCAGTTAGGTTTTTTCTGTTTTCCCAAAACCTTTGCGGCTGCTTCATTCAGGGCGGCTTTGGTTTTTGTCCAGTCTTCATTTATGTTATTGTGACCAGACTCTATTTGCCCCACATTTGTTATCTTCCCAGCTATTTCTGTCACAAACTGTTCCTTTCTTTCTGGCTCCTTTAACATATTTACATTATAGATTACCCTTTTGTGGCTTTCTTAAATTTTACTGTCATTTTAGCTATTACTAGGAAATGATCGTGTCACAGTCTGCTCCTCTGTATGACCTAGTGTCCTTGATGCAGAGGTGATACCCATGTCCCCTTATGAATATTTTTATGGGGAACATGGTACTAGATATGCATAGGGTGTGATCTGTAGCAAATGTAATCATATGGCTACCATTGTCATTACTTTTTTTAATATAAGGTGACATTTCCAATGACAGACCTGTAAGTTGGCTCTTTTCCTACCTTAGCATTGAAGTCCCCAAGCATTATTTTGATACTATGGTTTGGCAGTGAGTCATATGTGAGATTCAGTTGACTATAGAATTCTTCTTTCATGAGTTCCTCTTTGTCTTCACAAGGAGCATGTGCATTAAGAAAGGTCACATCTAAGCTTTATCCACCAATTGTTATGTACAAAATTCTGTTACTTATGGATTAGAATTCTTTTACCAAGTTTAGCACTGTGTTACTAAATAAAAGCCTGTTCCAAATTCTCGGTGGTCACCAAAATCTCCATTCGGAATACTTCCTGTAATTGTTCTTCCAGACCAAGGCCCACGAGAAAGACAGGCTGTGGCGTGTACATCACGAAGGTAGTCCTGAACTCACTCGCTCACTCAGCTCAGCAGACAAAATGCGATTCTAAACCTGTTAACTCACAGCTGGGCATGTAAGTACTAACGAGAATTGCGTCTTCCACTGGAATCTGCTATTTTGAAATCCTGATTAACAGTACTACAGCAAAATTTAATTTAAGATCAATACTCAATATAAATGGTATAACGGCTTGTTTATAGCATTTAGTCTCTTCTGCTTAACAGTACTCATTACATGCTGGAAATGGTGCCTTATGCAACTGATAATCATTTTAGCATGATTTTATTTTATTGTACCCAATTACAGCTCTAAAAAATTATAAGTAGGCCCATGGACTTCCCATCATTATAGGACTAATAACAGTAAGATTCTGTAATAGCGGATTCCAGTAGAAGATTCAGTTTTCATTTGTACGGACAATCCTAGTTACGAGTTAACAGGTGTAGAAACATAGTTTGTCTGCTGATTTGAGCGAGCGAGCGAGTGCAGGACTACCTTCGTGACGTATGCGCCGTGGCCTGTCTTTCTCGTAGGCCTCGTTCCAGACACTGTTCCTGGTCATTTGATTTTCTGCAGTGCTGCAATCTGTAGTGTGTATTTTTCTAGTTGGCTGACTAGAGTTTGCATGCTTCCTGGCCTGAACAAACTTCTTACATTCCATGTTCCAAATCTCAAGACTTGTTTTCATTCCCGAGTTCTGGTCCAATTAAGACAGTCCTGTTTCTGACGCAAGTGTAGAGTATCCTGAACAAGTCTTGTTTTCCATGAGAGGGGAGGTAGCCCTCTACACAACCCCCAACCTGGAGCACCAGAGACCTTGTATTCGGGGGCCTAGCCCTAGGAAGATTGCCTTCTCTATGGCTCAGTGACTCAGAATCGCATTCTTTAACTTTGTTGATATTTCATCATACCCACTAGATGTTTTTGATTTTAAAGATTTTATGATGAACATTACTTCTGCTGGGGTAGTAAGGGTCAAATTCATATTATGGAAGTTACTTGAAATGTCTGGTCTGAGCTATTCCACAGCAGCATCTACAGAACCTGACCATCCCATCTTTTTCAGCAACAGTTATAAAATGTTTGTTAAAAAGTTCTGCAACACTATACACATCTCTCACCAATGTATCATTTACTCTCAATGCTATTTCTCCCTCTTCATGTCTGGTTCTAAAGGTCTCCTCCTTCACTATATCCCATATTGTCTTTATTTTGTTATCTGATATGACTCTCTTGTCCTTGTAATATATTTGCTTTGATGTCCGTATTATAGTCTTTAATATTTTGCAGTATTTCTTGTAATGTGCTATAGCATCAACATCAGAACTGTTTTGGATTGACAGACACAGTTTTCTTTTTGTTTTACAAGACACCTCTATTCCTTGAATAATCCATGGCTTCTTTGTAGACTTTGCTCTAACCTTGGTTAGTTTTGGGGGAAAACAGTGTTCAAATAAGGTAAGCACTTTATTAGCAAAAGTGTTACATTTTTCATTCATGCTATGAGCACTGTAAACACCAGTCCAGTGAATGTCTCTGAGGAGTGTCCTAAAATAATCAATTTTTGGCTTATTGATTACCCGCTTGAGCTCAGATTTAACAGATTTTATATCCTGTTCAATATTAACATTAACAGAAGGAATTGCATGTCATGGTCTGAGAGGCCATTGACCAGGGCCAGCCAAACGCTGGACAGTGTGCAGACGTGCGGAAGTGCTGCACATGTGCGCACGTGTGCGACAGCGACATCTGTTAGTAGGCATGTGTCCTAAATGAACGGCGGCGGCTCCACTTCCCTGCGGTACAAGCAAGAGCGCAACATATCCAGTCTTGTTTACCTCTGGTGACCGTAACCTTAACACAGAAGTACTGAGAAACGGCAAGTACTGTGAAAAAGTGAAGGACAGGATATCTATGTTCTCAGTCGTTTAAAAATGACTGGGAACTGCAATTCTTTTTTGTAGCCATTGGTGAAAGCCCACAGTGTTTGCTGTGCCGAATAATAGGTGGCCAGCGTAAGTTTTCATTGAAAGACACTACAATACATATCACAAAGGCGAGTGTAGTGTACTCAACAGTGAAGAACGCCAAGCAAAATTAAATGTCCTTAAGAAAATGGATGAGACACATCAACTCGATTTTACTGTACGTCAAAGTAAGTGATACTTCTTGAACTCTTACTTTCTTGTGTTACATTTATGTCTCTTTTACTGTACGCTGTACAATGTACTGTTTTCAGTTTTCCAGAATGACAACCACACTAAATTTTCACTGCGAGCAAGTTTTAAAATCGCATTAAGAATTGCACAATCTGAGAAACCCTTTTACGAAGGGGAGTTTCTGAAAGGGTGTCTGATTGATGCTGCAGAACTTGTGTGTCCCACGAATGTTAGCAGGTTTCAAGAAATCAGTCCATCCAAACAAACAGTGACAAGACGTATCAGTGCTACGGCCAGCGATCTGGACAGGCAGCTAATAAATAAGACTAAATACTTTGTTGCTTTCTCTGTTGCACTCGATGAAGCAACAGATCTTACAGATACAGCCCAGGTTGTCATATACATACGAGGTGTCGATAATGCACTTCATGTAACAGAGGAGCGACATCTGTGCGTACAAACATGCACTACATGAACGCTGACGGCTGTGGCGCGCACGCTGTGACCCGGAAGTTGCACATGTGCAAGAGCACCGCATGAGTGCAGAATTTCTGGCCGGCCCTGCCACTGACTATTGGTTTTGTAATATAATTTTGTTCATTGGACTTTTCTATAAAGATGTTATCAATGGCTGTTTGTGAGCAATTTAATACCCTGGTGGGGAACTTTACAGTGGGAATTAAGTTGAATGATAGTGTTATTAACTCAAATAAGTTCTTATTGGGAGAGTCTTGGAGGAAATCTACATTGAAGGCACCAGCAACCACTATTTCTTTGTTTTTGGTTGTTAAATGGGCCAATACAGCTTCAAGGTGGTTTATGAACAGATTAAAGCTACCTGCAGGTGCTCAATATACACTTAATATTATGAAGGATTTTTTGTTTGTGAAATTCTACTTCTGTTGCACATGCTTCCATATGCTGTTCAAGGCAAAATTTATGAATGTCTATGTTCTTAAATTTATGACAGTTCCTAAAGAATGTGGCAACTCCTCCTTTCTCCATTTCTGCTCTACAAAAGTGAGATGCTAACCTAAATCCTGTAACACTTGGTCACTTGATGTTCAGAGAGGCAGATTGTGTCAGCTGGGTTTGAGGACTCTAATTCTTCTATGCACATCATTAATTTTATTTCTCAGTCCTCAAATATTTTGATGCAATAAAGATAGCTGACAGTTCACATTGACTGAGTTAAAATTGGGTAGAATTGAAATTTCTGCTGATTGTTGAAAATTCTTAACCAACAGCTGTTTGTGCTGATGTAATAAGCTAGAATTATGTTTTTTGGTTTCTTTCTCAAACTGAAGGTTTGTCTCAATCCTAAGCTCTCTTAAGACTTGGTTTCTTTCTGTCCTCCCTACCCTAAAAAGGTTTTTTCTGAACCCTGTAACCACTGGTATTTTATAACTCATGACAGTGCCTTCCCCCTTTAACTTTCCTGCTATTTTCACAGCCAGTTTACCCTTCCCTTTCCTGTTGAGGTGAAGGGCATGCCTCGTATAATCCCACCTATTGAGAGAATCAACAGGAACCGCACCAATGTGTGACCCTGCACCCGACATAAGCAGCTGTTCCAACTCCAAATTGACTCTCTTGGCAGAAGAGTTCAAATGAGGTCGGTCATGGTGCCCAAGAACAGATACAAACTCAACACTAGTATGCTTCAATGCTGATGCACTCTTTGCCAGGCCACACTCTATACTGTACCCAGGATCTCTGTCAATACTATTACCTGGCCCACCCACTATAACCATGGTGTCTTCCTTAGTGAAATCTTTGCAAAGTGATCCTAAATTCTCTGTCACCTGCTCCAGACCAGCACTAGGTTTAAAAAAATTGGTGACGTATTCTGATACTAGTTCATCCTGCAAAAGTTGGCCAACACCTCTTCCATGGGAACTACCTAACAACAACACTTTCTTTCTCTTTACTGATTTCCCTACATTCTTACTTTTCAATTTGCTGCTGAAAGTCTGTTGTGCCCTGTCTACACCTGCAACTGCTTGAGGCTCACCATCTTCTAACTGAAGCAACAGGTCAAATTTATTTTCCACATCCACCATGAAGCTGTAAGAAAAAGTTCTAGGGCTGTTCCTCCTGTTGTCTATTGCCACTTCCCACCTCTCTTTACCCTTCTCCCTCCTTAATTTGTCAAGATCTCCCCTGGCCTTGTCTAACTCAGCCTGATGGCCGGCAATTTTCCCCTCCTGTTCTAGTATCTTCCTATCTCTACTCCATATCCTACAAAACCGCTAATGAGTCTCATTTACTTCCCCTATTCCCACGCCAATAGTCACCCACATGGAAAAAACTACAGCACCCGTCACAACAAAGCCCCAACCTAACAATTCTACAGCAAGTCAAGCACTTTTCACTCATGATAAACATAATAGTTTTTAGAATAAGTCAGTCCTGTACACTAATTTGAATAATTATTCAGTTGTCTGGATAGGATCAAGTGTTCACATGGCTTCCTAATTTGATTCCCAAAGGTGCATTCCACATTCGTATCAAGTCATCTGTGCAGGCTAATGCACAGATAATGACGCTGACATACTGCATTTCTGCCTAACTCCCTGGATTAAATCTTTCTCTGATGTGTAAGGACTCTGATTCATTTGGATTGTTTTGTTTCTGCATTATGTCTCACAACTTTTATCTTCTTCCTTCCTTATATCTACTTCTGCAAAAAATATCATAGATTTCAGCAGTTTTGAAAGGAACCCATCCCTGCAACAGTACTGCTACTCTGACAGTGACAACAAGCCTTTTCCATGCTCAGACTTTGTCTTTGGTTAGCTTCTAGTTGTTTCTACGCTGCATCATTTGTGATGTTCACAATGTGACCTTACATTTCAAAAGCTATTAAAATAATTTATAGGTAACTTTTAGAACATAATTTAATAAATTAATTTCACATAACAATCCTATGATTACTATTTTTCTAAAGTTGTATAAATCTTTTTTGAATCTTGTGTTTTGGCATCACAATTAGGTGGATCATGTTCATTTACAAACAATAACTACAGAATTCTATGAAATTTTGGTCAAACTGTTGGGTTTTATGTTGCAAAGATACATGGGCACAGGTATTCACACCTGAATAAGGCTAAAAGACTCATTGAAATATTGTGCAGCAGGTTACAAATATTTAACAGTTCACCTGAAATTTCATGGAACAAAAACGTCAGGAAAGTTTTAAATTTCACAGTAACTATTCAATTCACACAATTCTTTGCCATTTCCATTTTATTGCTATCCCTACAACAGGAAACAGCATACATCATCCGTCTGAAAGGTTCTGAGACGGATTTTATACCTGGAATGTAAGTGACATCAGTGCAGCTGTGTAACAACATAATAATAAGGGGCAATGAAAAATTGGTTAGTGACCCAAAAGAAGTATACGAGAGATTCATAGATCAATTTAGTAAGATGAGTAAGGAGGATGTGATCAACCCTCCGCAGGTGCTAAATCCCAGTAATGTCAGTAATCCGTTCTTCCTGAGGTGTGTTCGAGAACAGGAAATCCTGAGAACCATTTCCAACTTAACCCATTAAGTCCCAAATTAATTTTTTTTTAAATTGAATTTTTTATTCCTTAATTATAATGTACATAGTGTATGAACCACAATAAGTACAAAAATAGCCGAAGAATATTTATACATGCTGATATAATGGCTGTCCTCAAAATAGGACACTGGGATCTAATAGTATCGGATAGCATACTAAACTGTATTCAAGTCTTAACTATTTATTTCTTGTGAAATGGTACAAAACACTTCACACACAGTGTTACGTGGCATTTAACACAATATGTTTTTGGTTTCCCGTTGCATTTAGCTCTTAACTCATCTTCTTTGCGTGCTTCTTTTGTCAATCATATGACCAATTCCATCAAACCTGATGTCTGGAATCACTCTCAACTGACTTGATGGGTATTCCATTGGACGCCCAATATTCGGTCCTCCAGTGCCCAATTTCGGGTATATAACTGTAACAGCGAGTCTGAAATCCAGTAAATCCAGTGCATTTTTCCCATGTACTAGTCTGTAGAAGAGCCAGGCATTTACAAGGGCCATTTCCAGCACACGTGTAAATAGGACTCTGTACCATTTTTTCCCTCTAATTACCGTCGCATATTTTCCAACTAACCAGTCATGGTGGTCAACACCTCCCATGTATGCGTTATACGACTTCAAAATGGCAGGTTGTTGCACTTGTGTCTTCTTACTTGCTTGTCTACTGTACCGCATAGCTGCTCCCAAAGGTTCAACTTTGTCAAACTTTGTACCAATTGTAACTAATCTGTTGTCGTGCCATCGAACAAATAAGACTTCACCATTCCTCATTCTCTGGTAGTCATAGTTTCCTCGAACTGTCTTTTTCAGTTCGTTGCTGCTCAGTAGTGGACAGTCACCAACTCGATTCCCTCTGACAGTCCCAGTTGCTCGAAAACTCAAATTTCTCAGATGAATCAGAAGATCTCTACTAGCGAAGAAATTGTCAAAGTACACACAATGATTCTCGGGTTTTTCAATGCAGTTCAGCATGTTTAGGACTACTCTTGATCCCAATAGTAGGTCATCCCTTGCAGTATCTTCTGGATCCTTTCCACAGTATAAATCAAATTTGAAACAGTAGCCACTTGCTCCACAAAGAGACCACAACTTATACCCAAATCTAATAGACTTGCCTCAGATAAACTGTTTCAGGCCACTTCGTCCATAGTATTTGACTATCAATTTGTCAATTGACAAATTTTCCTCAAATATTCCAAATTTTTGAAAAGATTCATTTATCATATTCAAGAGGGGTCTAATTTTGAATCCGCAATTGTGTTTGTTTTCATTGGCTAAGTCATTATCTTGAAAATGAATCAATGTTTTCAACTTCTGATATCTATTCCTTGACATAGCTGTCTTTATAATTGGTATGCCAACATCTTCATCTTCAGACCAGTGTAGCTTCTCAGCAGGGAGCTTATGGTAGCCAGCAAAAAGAAGAAATCCGACAAAGACCTTCACTTCTTCAACTGTGAGGATAAAATCCTGCATATTCTTCTAATTTACTGCATATCTCACAGTTTCTTTCATTATAAACTCGTATATGTTTTCGTTCATCAGTTCTTCAAAAATCTCCTTCGGAGTCAAGGAAGAAAGTTGTTCCTTCAATTCCTTTCTCTTTGTGCTGATTTCATGCTCAATAGTTTGAGACAGCATTGTATAAACTGGAGGTGTCTTTTTCCAATTGCTTTTCTCATCAGTAAGACGTCTCTTCTTCGCTTTACTTCTGGAAACTTGGGATGTACTTGGCAGTGAAGTTTTACATACAGTTTCTTCGTTATTGTCTGATGCAACAAAATGTAATTCAATAGCCCCTGGCACATCTGAGACTTCCACGGTTCCAGTAACATCGTCTGGATCTTCTTCTTCGTCGGTCGTACAGTCTACTTCAGGAGGGCATACGGTGATATCAATATGGTCCTGATCATCTGACACCGCATTATAGAATGCGTCACTGTTTATTATTTCTTCTGTTTCTTCGTCAGTGAGATATCTATCTCGTCTGAAGGCCATTATAATCTATATAAAATGAAATGAAATACAATGTAATAAAATAAAGTGAAGTGAAATGAAAGAATAATACATTAGCACAAACTACAGAAAAGGGAATGTGTAAATACCTCTGGCCATCTGGAACTGTATTATGTACTAATGGGTAACTGAAACCTGGTAAAATTACCACGTTCTAAAAAGAAAATACATCAGCAGTAGCAGAGTTTCATATTCGAACGTGCAGCAATACAAATAACTGATATGATAACACCAAGTCCCAGTATCCTATTTCGAGTACACCAAATTTTATAACAATGGAAAACAATGAATATAACTCCAATTGAGCTAACAATGCAAGTAATTTAAAAGACACATTGTTGACTATAAATAATCACAAAAAGATCTTTGCCACATATTCCAAATATTACTAAACTGTCAATAAAGTCAATACCTGTAATAACAAAAAGTGTACCTTAAGTATTCAATAATCAATTAATGGTAGGATTTATTGCTTTTAGTTTCCTGCAAGCATACATTTGTTATAAAAAGCATCAACAAATGATGTACAACAGTAATAGTTGCAAATTAATCATTTATTGTGTATTTATAAGCAAATATGTGCTCTGTCCTCAAAATAGGACACTGGTACTTAATGGGTTAAAAGCAACTACATCCAGTGGCTAGGATGACATCTCCGCCAAATTTCTGAAAGAATGCAGTAATGAGTTAATAAAGCCACTGCAACATTTAATAAACAGCTCTTTCAGACAGGGGTCATTTCCTGACTTGTTAAAAGTGACTGAAATAAGACCAGTGCATAAAAAGGGAAAAACTAATGATGTACAAAATTATAGGCCTATTTCATTGACATCAGAACTTAGTAAGTTGTTGGAAAGGCTATTTCTTGATCAAATGGAATCATTTTTCTCAAAGTACAATATATTAAAAAGTTCATAACACGGTTTCAGGAAGGGCAAGTCTACAATAACAGCCATAGCTACATTTATTCAAGCAGTATTGAACAAACTTGATGATGGAAACAAAGTTATTGGCACCTTTCTAGATCTATCTAACGCTTTTGATACTGTAAATCACTCCATTCTTCTACATAAGTTAGAAACTTATGGGGTCAGAGGAGTGGCATTAGATTTGTTAAGATCGTACCTTGCTGACAGGAGACAATGTGTTAAGTTGTATCATACAACCGGGGGACTTATACAAACAGTAAAATTATCTTATAAAATTCTTAACTGTGGAGTCCCTCGGGGAAGTATTATTGGGCCTTTTCTGTTCATTGTGTACATCAAGGATATAGTAATTCCAAAAAATGCAGATCTTGTGAATTATGCCGACGACACCTCCTTCATAAGCTGGGGCCCTTCAAAACACCTAGCAGTGAAATATAATATGAGGAACCTCATCACAGAATATATGACTAAAAATAAATTGGCATTAAATAAAGGAAAGACAATTCTAATGGAGTTTATGCTAAATTACAAATCAAGACAAGTGGATACTGAGCCAGAGTTATCAATTGAAATAATTGATAAACATAAATTCCTGGGTATTATAGTTGATGAACATCTTGCATGGAAGGAGCACATCAGTTACATGTGTAAAAAAATCTTGTGTGATACCTACCTGCTAAAATGCCTTTCTAGCATAATAGCGTCACCAGTCTTAAGACAAATCTGTTTTGGTATTGTACACTCCCACCTACAATACGGTATTGAGATTTGGGGCGGGGCGCCAATGGTATACATGGATAGGGCTTTTAGGGCCCAGAAGAGAGCAATTAGGATAATAGCGAATATTAGTAAATGTCAATCCTGTAGAGAATACTTCATTAAGTATAATATACTAACAGTGTATTCATTATATGTTCTAAGTACTATACTGTTTGTAAAAGAAACTATGGAACACAGTATAATAAATAGTGATATCCACAGTTATAATACAAGGAAAAAGGAGGATTAACACATAAAATTCAGAAATAAAAAAGCATCCGATCATAATCCATTTTCTGCTGGAAGATTTTTTACAACAGACTGCCAAATACCATAAAAATGTTAAAAGGAAACATATTTAAAATAAAATTAAAGCAGCTGTTAATTGCTAAATGTTTGTACTCCATCAAGGATTTTTAATGTTGTACGTACTTTATTTCCACTACTAAACTATTATTATTGTTCATGTATGTACTGACTGACTGTGTCCACGACTATAAAAGTTATTATGGACAAATAAACTGTTATTATTATTATTACAGTGGCAGCTTGGACTAATAACTGTAAACAACAGATGACCATTCAGCCAGTCAGTTCTGAGCAGGCAGCATTACCCACTGGACATGTGACTGTAGTATGTCACAAATTGTGGTGAAGCAACAAGCTACACATCTCTAAATCAAGTGTTCAAGACACTTTTCAGAACGTTTTGAAGAAGAGAAAAGTGTGTGCAAGGTTTGTCACACACACCTTGACCCACAAACAAAAATGTTGTGTGGGTGCCTGCCACGACTTGATTGAAATAAAATAAATAAATAAATGCAGACAATTTTTTTCTGGAAAGAAACATCACACGTGATTAGACTTGGTGTTACCAATATGAAACTGCCACAAAATGACCAAGTGCAGAATGGGTCTCTTATGGTTTGCGAAGATCGAAGAAGGCAGGAATGTGATGCACAAGTTGAACAATATCCCAAAGGACTTTTATGGCAGTTTTACAGGGTTGTATGAACATTCTGTACATTGTACTCAAGTGGCAGGGGAGGGGGGGCACTATGCAGAACAGTCTCAGTATTAAAACCACTCTTCAACTTTTCTTTACTTTTTATTAATCCAGTCTCAAAACTTTTTGGACTGATGGAGTAGATGAAGAAATAGCCCAAGTAGAAACCAAAATGCTAATGATCTCCAAGATTTGGAGATATCCACTACCATACAACTTTCTAGCACTCAATGGCATATATTTCATCATAAAAAAAAGTAATGTCCTGCCTACAGTGAGAGCTTTAGAGATGGAACCCAAGCTCAGATTATGAAAGGATACTGAAGGAAATTAACATCCCAGCATTTGCCTGGAGTGATTTAGGGAACTCAAGGAAATATCTGTGTAGCTGGACAGGGATTAGAATGGTCATCCTCCCAAATGTGAACCCTGTATGCTAACCAATATCCTATTGGCATTGCAGTTAGGTGAACAATGTGCCTTTAAACAATGCTGTCAAAATATTGTGCTGAATCAGAATATGATTGTTTTGTTGTGGCTTTAACTCTCATAAGGACTGGCAGTGCAGTTTCTGATGGTTGTGCCAATCACTCACAAATGTTGACGCAAAACACGAACTAAATAATGCTTGTACTCTTTGACATAAATGCTAGACCAAAAAACAATATAAAATGCAGTCTATCATCACTGTGTTCCAAATTACTCTGTCCAGTGAACTGAAGCTTATCTTTTGCCTAAATGCCGTCATTTACATATTTGATGCATAATACAACACTCACTACATCAGTTATACTACAGTCTATTTCTAAAAACTCCATTCATTAATTCACTCCTATTTACATTAGCACCTCACCATCCAGCAAGAGACAATGTTTGTTTTCTCAGTCACTATTATTCACTAACCAGGAATCATTTCTACAACTGGATTCAAAAATCTTCACTCCAACATCTCTCAATACCCATTCGCTGTTATCTTGATGCCATTTGTAATTCTCTCCTGTGTCTGCTGTCTTATCTCCTTTGACCATCTTCTTTCTTTATCTTATCCTTCTTCATCCTGTTATTTCCTTACTTATTCTCTGCTTCTACTTTTTCTTCTGCTGCACATTATGATTATTTTGGCTGATGATAGATAGTGGTAAGGTGTACTGCACTACAATTTTTTTATTCAAATTGTGTAATGTACCATTATCAATCACGTAAGATCATTCTACAAATCCGATGTCCAGCATCCTTTATTATTTCCCTGTTGACGACACCTCTCTTGGTCAATGCAAGAGGATCTGACGTAATGGAAAATGGTTTGTGTTCACTGACCATAGCCTAATGCCAACAAAGCACCAAAAAAGCAGTAACTCATGCTCATTGCTTTGTTCCATACTTCTGATCATGTCTTGCAAGTGATCCATTGTGCTATATCTACTTCCTTTATTTGATTAAAACCTAAAAATGTTTCTCGATGTGGTTAGAGACAAAATTTTGTAAGTATCTATATACACACATACAAAGGGTAGTTGACAGGCCCTAGGCCTCCAGCGTTAATCAGTTCTATTGAAACACTATAATCTGGCACTTTTGCTTTTTTCATACCTGAAATGGATTCACTCATATTAACTAGCATAACAATGAGCATGTCATTATTTTCATTATTAATCATCTGTGCTTCTGAGTCATCGCTTCAACTTCCCAAAGTTTTAAAGAAATCTTACAATGCCTACACAATTTTCTCTCTGCCATTGGTTACTAAAAACATTGAGAGTGAGAGAGAAAGAGATCATGGAACAAGGCAATTCTTAATGAGAAGGTGAGAGTTTTGATGAAACAATAATAGAAACATTACATTATATATTGAACTAAAATGAACAATTTGGAAATGTTTTTGATGGACTGTTGGAATGCACTATGGAAATTGGTAAGAGAAACAACTCAATTCTACAGGAGTATGAAGAGGTCAAAAGATTTCATCATTTAAAATTGTGGCAACTGCCAGCACAGTGCATATATCATACAGTATGCAGATTGAAAATGCCAACAATTGAAAGTGGAAATACACTATGTAATTGAAGTGTTTATAACTATATATTTGACTCAATGGCCCTTTCTTTAAATAGATTAGTTTCAAGAGGAAACTGGGTGCTTTGTGAGCAAACTAAAGAGAAAACTAGTATAGTGATAGTAGTAGTAGTAGTAGTAGTAGTAGTAGAACATTAGTGCTTGTAATTGCATAAAAGGGTAAAGATGACTTTTTCAGTAATAGAAGGTTTTTCTTTCTGGTTTGCAGAGATTACTAATTAGTTTTATACACAAATATATGGGGCTAAAAGGTCTGTTTAAGTCATCAAGATAAAAGGGTTTAACTGTCAAAGAATAAACAGAATATACTTTGTTGTTATATTACTGGATATTCGGATCCCCTAAGTTCACTCTGAAACAGCATCAGATGGATCTACATTCATTGACAGCAGCAATTCCTTTCCCATTCCCTGTTGGTTAGGATCTCTATATGACCACTGTTCGTGTGCTGTGTTAAATGCCTGCAAGTGGTATACCATTTTTTGTAGACCCAATGGAGAGTTCACATTGATACACCATCATATCAGGATGTTTCATTCTTTGTGGGGTCGTGGGCATGCCGAAGCACGATAATTTTTTTTTGTCACTCTGTCTCATCTTAAGCTGCCAACTGTATTAACTTACTGCCACGTACACAACATTTCACTGCCATGACGTAGCTCAGTAGGATACGATCTCATGACCACCTCTTATAAGCTCTAAAGCCTCTCTAGTACTTCTGAGTGACCAGTGTGCTCTTCTAAGGGAGTGACTATTATTTTGCCCGGTTATCTTAGAAAATGATTGGTAGTATCTGGCAGCTTAAATAACTGGAATATCTGCTCGTATCTGGTATAATTCCTCTCCTCTGTTCACTTTCAGAAAGTGTACAGCACCCATAGCACCAATGTGATGGTGGTTTTGATAATTTATAATTATGAAGGATTAGGTGTTTCAATAGCCATAATCAGAGAAGGTACAATGTGATTGCCTTTTCTCAAGTAGTCACGTGACTACAGCAGACAAATTTGCACACACAGAAACAACTGGAGGGTGATTGTACAGGTAGGAACAATTCATAATGCAAACATTAGCTTTAACCTGCACAAGTAGCTTGAAAAACAGGCCAGACACTACAAAATTATGAAACATGTTTTCAAAACAAAACAGTCAAACCGTTTTTTTGTTAATGTCCCTGACGAGAAAAATGTTTCTTTTTATTTCCAGATATAAAAAGAAACACAAAAATCTTATTTTAAAATAAATATTGCATTATTCATTAACAATGTAATGGGGCACCCAGTTTTAAAGTTAGACATTTCCGTGTTTTCATACAGTCCAGTTTCCTTGCTGTACATGAACCTATTCTCATACAGGCCCAACAAACTGTTGTCAACCTCAGGTCTGATATCTGCTGCTTTGTGCTGTGCAGCCATTTCCCTAGTATCCTGTGATACTCAAAATGGTTCATATTTCTCACAACCAAAAACCTCCACTGGACTGGATCAACTACTAGTTAATCAAATCATCCAGCCAAAAGAGACAGGTCATAACATGATGTCATAGGAGCAATGACGTATATGACATAATCTGCTATTAAAAAATCATCCATAAAATACTTGAAAATGGCCTAAGGCCGAAATTGTACAATCGTACAGGAAATAAAGAGAATGGCAGCTGAAGGCTTCAAGAAATCTTCCAAAAAATTCATCACAGCTGCGGCCCCTATTGCATTGAAAATTATATATTTACATTTGTTGTTGTGTGAGAGTTTTTACTTTTGAAGAAGGACTTTGTCTAAAAGCTGACAATATTTCTAGTGTTCTTTTTCAGTCTTCTGAGCTGATACATGTACACATGTGCAGCCCCCCCCCCCCCCTCCCACCCACCCACACACACACACACACACACACACACACACACACAGAGAGAGAGAGAGAGAGAGAGAGAGAGAGAGAGAGAGAGAGAGAGAGCATTTCCTTGTATATTTGTACATCAACAGAAATAAACATGAGTTTCTGAGTATTCTTGGAAGCTACCGTTGTTCTTTGTTAGAATCTACAAGCAATTTGGAACAAATCGGTATTCGTATTTAGTTACTGTAGCAGGTTTTTTAACATACTGTGTTACATCTAGTTCTCACTTAAAGAGGAGTAGCCCTACACATTATCTGCATTTATTGTAAATTAACTCTGTTTACGAGTTTGCTAACAACTATAATTAACATCAAAACATATTAGAAAAATAGTAATTTTTACCACACGTTCTTGTGTTGTCTTAATAGTAATCTCGTTTTGTGTACATGTTTCAATTCTTACAGGAAATTAGCAGCATTTTAGCTTAAAAGATTAAAAGATAATCATCAGGTTTAATTTAGTTCTTTGCTCACTGCATCAGCCAAAATGCACATCCGCTGTGAATGCGGTTCTCGAATATGGGATGAGATGGCTGGAAACCATCCTGACTGCTGTTATATGATGGGCAGCTGCTGCGAATCGGTGTGTTGGAAGAGCCCCTGAGAGTCATGTACTTGTGATATCTGTACCAGAGGTACCTCAGAGTGCTACCTCTCCTGTGGATCCTGTCTCCTCTGCAGAAACTACAGGATCCGTTATTATTCGTCCACTTGACTGCGAGTGGTGTCTACGCATCTTGCACATGGTGGACGGGCACCAGGGAGGACTCAGGGTGCAGGGTGTTGTATCGATCCCCCTAACCAACAAGTCTGAGGTGCTGTCTTTCACTGAAACTAAGCTAGTGGGACTCAGCTCAACTGTTCTGGGGAAACTGTTCTGTCCAGTGCAACAGGAGGGAAAAGCAAAAGTATACGGGTCTATTAATCATCGGGAGTTCAAACATACAGTGAATGGTGGTACCCCATAGGAAAATTGCAGCAAGGGACAGGAAAGGACACCAGGCGCCCTCAGTGTGCATGCGTGGGGGCCTCATTCAACATGTTGAAGAGGCTACTCCGGTAGCCACTGAGGGAGCGGGGTGCAACCAACTGCATATTGTGGCACACATTGAAACAAATTATGCCTGTTGTCTGGGCTCCGAGGTCATTCTTGCGTCATTACAGCAACTAGCAGAGAAGGTCGAGAAGACCAGACTGGCACTTAGAGTTTAGAGTTCCAACAAAGCTCACAATTTACAGCATTGTCCCCAGAAATGATTGTGACCCTTTGGTTCTGAGTCGAGTGGAAAGTCTGAACCAGAGACTTCGAAAGTTCTGTGACAAGCTGGGCTGTGAATTCCTGAACTTGTGCCATAGGATTTAGATCTGTAGTGTCACCCCCCTAAATAGGTCAGGTGTGCACTACACATCAGAGGCTGCTACTCAGGTAGTGTGTGGAATGCACACAAGGATTTTTTAATTTAGGTGACTCTCCATCCAATAGAGATAATGATAGCTGTATGAAACCCAGAAGTATCAGCGTAACATCAAAAGAAATGCCTCCTGCACGTGAGAGTATTAAAGTCCTAATAGTAAACTGCCGAGGCATTCACAACGAAAGTGCCAGAGTTTGAAGTGCTCATGAAGAGCAGTGAAGCTCATGTAACACTAGGTACAGAAAGCTGGTTGAAAACAAATTGATAGCAGTGAATTTTTGGGGAAAATTTAAGTGTTTATTGAAAGGATAGGCAAATGTGAAATGGAAGTGGCATATTTGTTGCAGTAGATAAGAAACTCAAATCCACCAAGACAAAAACTGAAGCTGCATATGAGATTGTTTGGGCAAGACTCAGTATCAGGGATGGGGAAAAAATGATAACGGGATACTTCTACTGCCCGCCAAACTCATCTCCTGATGTAACCGAAAACTTTAGGGAAAATTTAAGTTCACACGTATATAAGTTCCCCAATCACATGTAATCATCAGCAGAGACTTTAATTATCAAACAATTAATTGGGAAAATTACAGTTTCATTAGTGGTGGGCATGATAAGATAGCCTGTGGAACTTTACTAAATACCTTCTTCGAAAACTACATAGAACAGATAGCTAGAAACACCAATCATGATGGAAATATATTGGATCTAATGGCAACAAATAGACCTAATGTCTTTGAGGATGTCCACATTGAAACTGGTATCAGTGACCATGGCAACAGTGATTACCACAGTACAAAGGACAACTAAAACAAGTTCAAAGATATATGTTCGGTAAAGTAGACAAAAAATCAGTAGTGTCATATCTCAATGAGGAACTTGAAACTTTCAGGACAGGTCAGGAGCATGTACAGGAACTCTGGCTCAGGTTTAAAAGAAAAGTGGACCATGCACTGGATAGATATGTAACCAGTAGAACAGTTCAAAATTGGAGGGAACCTACACAGTATACAATCACTGCAAAGAAACTTCTAAAGAAGCAGACTTTACTGCATAATAGATGTAAAAGTAAGCAAAGTGCTATGGATACAGAGATGCTGGATGAATTGATTTGGCTGTCAAGAAAGCAATGCATGATGCCTTCAATGACTACTGTAGAAGCATATCAAGTGGTCTTTCGCAGAACCCAAAGAAATTCTGGTCAGACATAATGGCTGTTAGTGGCATCAGAGTTAGTGTCCATTCCTTTGCGAATGAGGGTAGCAAAGTACAAGCTGAAATGCTTAACTCCATTTTCAAATGTTCCTTTACAAAGTAAAACCCTGGAGAATTGCCCCAATTTAATCCTCATACCACTGAAAAGATGACTGAATTAAGTATTAGTGTTAGTGGTGTTGAGAAACAGCTGAAATCGTTAAAATTGAACAAAGCTACAAGTCCTGGTGGAATCCCTGGCAGAATTTGCCCCTCTGTTAACTATAATCCATCATAGCTTCCCTGAACAAAAAACCGTGCCCAGTTCTTGGAAAAACGCACAGGTCCCTTCTACATGATGAGTAATTGAAGTGATCCACAAAACTACCATCCAGTATCCTTGACATCGATATGCTGTAGAATCTTACAACATATTCTGAACTCAAACATAATGAGGTACCTTGAACAGAATGACCTCCTCAATGCCAGCCAGAATGGATTTGGAAAACATCATTCATGTGAAAGCCAACTCTCATTTTTCTCACACAACATACTGAAACCTTTGTATCACGGCACCCAGATAGATGCAGTATTCCTTGATTTCCGTAAAGCATTTGACTCAGTATCACACCTACATTTACTGTCAAAAGTAAGATCATATGGGTTATCAATTGAAATTTTTGACAGGACTGAGGACTTTTTGGTAAGCATGTTATCTTGGATGCAATGGTCCGATGTAGAAGTAACTTTTGGTGTGCCCCAGGGAAGTGTGTTGAGACCACTGCCATTCATGTTGTAGAGGAAGTCTCACGAAAGACACACAGGAGTGGCCCACAGGTCATGCGGAAAGGCCACCAGCCGCCACCACTGCATCTGCCAGCCACCGCCACACCTGACTTTTGTACACTAGTCTGCCAGTAGTTGGTTGCGCATGCACTTCCCGAGTTAAGCATAAACAATGCTGCCATTTCATTAACTTTATTTACAGTAGGTGCTCAAAATGGTGCCCATCTGCAGTAAGAGCAGCCTGGCATCTCGTGAACATATTAGCAAACACTCGACAAATTTCGGCTGCCGAGATCTGGAAAATGACTAGCCAAACCCTGTCTTCCAACTCTTTGATTATGTGGGGATTGGTTGCATACACTTTGTCTTTTAACATTTCCCAAAGATAAAAATCATGCAGATTTAGATCTGGAGAATGAGTAGGCCAGTCAACTATTCTATCATCATAAACACTTCGTACTGCTGTCATAGAAGCATTGGTGATGTGTGGTCTTGCCTCGTCCTGCATGAAATAACGGTACATCTTTTTGTTAGTGTTGGTTCTCAAGAAAAAAAGGATGCAGTATATTGATGTATAAGATGCAGTATATTGTTCACATACCTGTCAGAATGTATTGTTTCATGGAAAAAGATTGGTCCAATAATTCATCTTGCACTAACTGCCACCACACTTCTGTTTTCACATCATGCAGAGTTGGTTGTAATGCATGAGGATTCTCAGAGCTCCAACACAGATTGCTCTGAGAATTTACATGCTCTGACAAATGCGGCATTGCTTCATCAGAAAAAAAGTCATCTCAGGATCAACTTCACCATCGTGCACACACTGTAACAGCCAGTTGCAATAACAATGTCGAACAACAGTATCTGAATTCCTCAGTTGATGCACTACTGTTATTTTGTACAGTTTCAATTTCACTTTGTGCAAAGCTCTATGAGCAGACGTTCAGACGTTCTTGACACACCAGTGTGAAGTGCCAAGCAGCACAGAATTTTTCTCAGACTTCTTCCCAAGGCCTCCCTTTCCTAGTCTAATTTATTTTCGGTTAAATTTCTTGGTTCTCTAGGCCTACGTTTGTGTAGCACAGATCTAGCCTCTTGAAATTTCTTCACTAATCTGTGTAACGTCAAACCATTGGGAACATGCTCACCAGGAAATTTTCGTATGAATTCAAGCTGACCTACCATATAAGATTCGGTTTTCGCATAGTTCAATAAAAGAAACACTTGTTGATCCTTCTTGTACACCATAGTGAATGGAAACTTGACAGAAAACTCAAAACAACACCCGAGCACAGTATTGAAGACACTCGCACTGTGTTTCTGTCTGAGGACCGGGCCCAACAACATAAGGGCAGTGAAACCCCCAGATTCGAAGCAGTATCAATAATGACATCTAGCAACAATGTTTGAAGTAATTAAACCTGACAAAAAACACCCACCTCAAAATAAAAAATCTGCACACTCAGTCGCACAGTGTATGGGCCACGCCACAAAGTATTGGTTCTGAAAACTATGCATAGCAACAACTGGCAGAAACAGCAGCAACAGACTGAAGGAACTAAATTGGGAGGCTCTTGAACACAGATGTAAACTATCCCTAGAAAGTCTGTTAACAAAGTTTCAAGAACTAGCTTTAAATAATTACCCTAGGGATATACTACATATCCCACACATAGGGATCATGAGGATAAGACTGGAATAATTGCTGTATGCACGGAGGTATTTAAACAATCATTCTTAGTACACTCCATACATGAATGGGACAGGAAGAAACCCTAATAACTGGTACAATGGAGCGCACCCTCTGCCATGCACCTCACAGTGGTTTTGAGGGATGGGAGGGAGGGCGGGGGAGAGGGAGGGAGGGATTTGGGGGGGGGGGGGGAGAGAGAGAGAGAGAGAGAGAGAGAGAGAGAGAGAGAGAGAGAGAGAGAGATGGGGGGGATTTGTTTATGTTAAACTGCGAGGATAATTCTGTCTGAAAGCTAAGCACTTTTCTATATGCTGTATCACCACTTAGTGACCTATCCTCATATGCGTATTACAGTCAATCCTGGATGATCCATCATTGCATACATTCTCCACACCCTTCCTATATTACCTTGGCTTCTTTGTTACATTGAGTTAAACCATAATTTACCTCCTCCTCGTATGTTGCACTGAGAGCAATCTGACTGCCTGCCTTTTGCAGATACCATATTTACTCGAATTAAGCCGCACCTGAAAAATGAAACTCGAAATAAAGGGAAAAAAAATTTCCCGAGTCTAAGCCACACCTGAAATTTGAGACTCGAAATTCAAGGGGAGAGTAAAGTTTTAGACTGCACCTCCTAGTCAAAACAAGGTTGGTCCATTGTAACATGAGACACAATTTCAGTCAAATGGATGAAGATACAGCTACAGTAGTTTCGTTCGAGTCATAATCTTAACAGTTAAGCTTTACCAAGTAGCTACTGCTATGTGTCAGGATGGATACCCGTATGGATACGGGTACCCTTCCTTTTTCATGTGCTTCGTCTGGTTTGAATCGATTGCTTATTTTGCTTTGATCTGATAAGTGCCGTTCTCTTTGATATAGGTGTTTGCGTCACTCTAAGCTGAAAATGCATTGTATCATGCATTGTTTGTGGCATTCTGATAATGCGTGTTTACGACCTGTAGCCACTTGCAGCATAGCTTGCTTTTGTGCACGCTACCACCACTTACAATCAAAAAGGAGAGGAATTGTCTCATTAGCGAAACAATGGCAAGAGACTGCTATTTGTTAGTACTTACACTGCTGCTTTGTTTGATAATGATCAACAAGAAGCAAATAATAGACTGTGTATGATAGATGATGTTCTGAACGAGAGTTTAGCGAAAATTTTTCTCCATTTGAAAATCTTTGCAGATGCCTCTTTAGTACATTACATTCTGCACAGAAATTAGTCATCTTAGATTTAAAAATCTGGGCAGTTGCTGTGCTTCATTTCTGACTGTATCACTATTGAGCATAAGAATAATACAAATATAAACATGACATGATACGTATATTTTTCCGCGTTTGCTGTTGTCTCACTCTAGTTTCGTAGTTTATTAGGCAGACAGGATTTAAATGAGATAACAGCAAACACGAAAGAATATATGGCATAATGTTTACATTCTTCTACCTTTTCTTTTAATTTATTTACTGATGCAGAGGTTTTGGCACCAGTATTTAAAGAGGGATGAAATTAGTGCCATACAATGTAAATCTTCATCAGGTAGAAACACAAATGTACACAACTATAAATCATGAAAAAATTATCCAATATTATAATATAATAAAAAAATTGTGGTCTTTCCACTGGAAAATTCATTAAGTGAACTTTGTTTATTAATTTTTTCCTGACAAAATGTTGAACAATGATATAAAATATGTACATACATATTCATATAGAGTAAGAAAGTGAAGAGTGCTTAAGGCAACCACTGAATTCTGCACAAATCAAGGAGAACTTTTATAATCCAAAAATATGCTCTTTCATCCATTTACTCTCTTGCATGACACATCAATGACCGGAGCCTTCTTCTTTTGAAACAGAAAGAGATATTTCTGATATGCTTGCCAAGCCTAAGACTTGACATCCATTCCTGTTTCTATAAACTACATACAATTAAAATCTGTCACATCACAAAGTTGAACTGTTTTGATTGTACTATGACATATTCAGTATATAAACATTAAATTGTATCTTTTTACAAATCAACTGTATAATAAACAAAAAATGTAGTAAGTGGTCATTCAGGTCCATTGCCTCGGGCCAAAATATACTCGACAGTTTGTGCACAGTTTTCTAGAACTCCATTAAAAACAATGCATTGTATTTACAATTGTACATAATTCCTTAAAACAGGAATTGCTGAAAAATTACTATTGTACTCATTGCAACTTAAAATCTATTCTGATTAATAACAGAACACACAAAAACTACATAAATCTAAAATTGCATCTTTAAAATAATCCATTTTCATTGACAAAATACTGGGACAATGACGGAGTAATAGTGTACATAACACTGCACACTCACAAACTAATAACTTACTGGACAGCTTGTTATTACTGACTGTTGTTATCTGCTTCAGTGGCATAGTCAGGGAGTATAATGTTATCCTGTTCATTTCCAACTATGGCTATTTCTGACAACACAATCCCATTTTCGGGGGCTACAATATTGTCTGTGCTAATGATAATTGTTTCTGGTGCTCCCTCCCCAACAGAATGGAATGATTCAAAGTGCTGTTCTGTTTCAAACTTGTTATCAAAGACTACTCCACATAAAGCACAAGCATAGCTTTCAGCTGGTGCTGTATCCTCTTGTATAGATTGCTGAGAAACAGTACTTGCAGCTGCACCTGGAATTATCATTTTTGCTTGATCTGCACGACTACTGTGCGCTCCTCTCCCACTTTTCACTGGCACATCTATTGGAACATCAGAGTCCTGTAATAGTAAAGTTAACCAAGTAATTATTAATTTCTTTCCATGAGCATCTATAAAAGTCACTACAAAATGTCTTTATGCCTTAGACAATATGAGTGGCATAACAGGAGAGCCGCCCCCCCCCCCCCCCTTTCCCTTCCCTTCCCCGGAGTAGAGTTGTTGTGAGAGGTGGGGCAAAATGTTTATTACAGAGGCATCAGAAATGATGAAAAAAGACACATAGTGCATAACTTAAAGAGCTGACTGGCTTTCAAATAATGCAATTTGTTTAAAAAGATTGGAAGTGGAAGAGACATCACTTTCAAGACTGTGGGGTAACTGATAGCAATAACTTGAAGTGATGATTTTTTTACTCTAGAGCAGGGCTTCACAACATACATGCTCGCGGAGCAAGCTGTGAGCAGCAAGGCGCGAGCACGGAGCAGCGCAAGCACGCTACCCCCACTACCGGACCAGAGCGGAGAGTCACGTGGGGCACACACAACAGCTGCTGCCAGTCAATGTATATCTGCGGCCACCTGCAGGGATATCACTAACGAATTATTACTGTGACAAATGAAACAAATAAAGGAGAATGTACACGTGCCACATAATTTTATTAGCTTAGTGTATGCCTCTACTTTCGTATTAATTTGTGAACTGTTACACAACAAAAGGTGTCACTGAAGTGTGGGATTCTCTGTTATCTTGTACTTTTTGCCCTTTACAATTGCATCTATGTGCGGAGTAATTGTTCTTGTACATCGTAGGCGCAGTGTGCAGTTTAAATTTCGATCAGACAATGCGTTTCTCAGGCGCGTCTTGTTACATTTCATTGCAGAGAACAGTTATTCACAAACATACATGGAACCGAACATTGATATTATTGTAGCCGCCAGTTTGTGCAAATGAGGAAATCTATCCTGAGGGAAGTGTCTGTAAAATTCCAAAATGTTTTACTTGTTCTGAAATTTGTCTCTGTATTCTCTGTCACACTGCAGGTCAATAATTTCTAGTTGCAGCTCAGGACGAATCTCTTCAATATTCGCTGAATACGGAGAGGAGAACAGATCAGAATCACTGTCTAGTGCTGTCAGATCTTGAAAGCGTTGATCAAATTCTTCCTTAAGGGCAACTAAACTATGTGAATAACGTTCACAGTCTTTGTGAACATCTTGCATGGATGATAATTTACGAAAATGAGCTAGATTTCCTGTTTCCAGCTGACTCACCCAAAGTGTCAATTTCATTTTAAAAGCTCGTATTCGATGTATGAAATGAGTAATTAGCAGATCTTTACCTTGTAGTGAAATGTTCAATGCATTCAGATGGCTAGTTAAATCTGCTAAGAACGCGAGATCACATTTCCATGAAGGCTCTTTCAATTCAGGAACACACATGTTATTTATCCCCCCCCTATGGACCACGGACCTTGCCGTTGGTGGGGAGGCTTGCGTGCCTCAGCGATACAGATAGCCGTACCATAGGTGCAACCACAACGGAGGGGTATCTGTTGAGAGGCCAAACAAACTTGTGGTTCCTGAAGAGGGCAACAGTCTGGATGATTGACTGATCTGGCCTTGTAACAATAACCAAAACGGCCTTGCTGTGCCGGTACTGCGAACGGCTGAAAGCAAGGGGAAACTACAGCCGTAATTTTTCCCCAGGGCATGCAGCTTTACTGTATGATTAAATGATGATGGCGTCCTCTTGGGTAAAATATTCCGGAGGTAAAATAGTCCCCCATTTGGATCTCTGGGCGGGGACTACTCAAGAGGATGTTATCAGGAGAAAGAAAACTGGCGTTCTACGGATCGGAGCGTGGAATGTCAGATCCCTTAATCGGGCAGGTAGGTTAGAAAATTTAAAAAGGGAAATGGATAGGTTGAAGTTAGATATAGTGGGAATTAGTGAAGTTCGGTGGCAGGAGGAACAAGACTTCTGGTCAGGTGACTACAGGGTTATAAACACAAAATCAAATAGGGGTAATGCAGGAGTAGGTTTAATAATGAATAGGAAAATAGGAATACGGGTAAGCTACTACAAACAGCATAGTGAACGCATTATTGTGGCCAACATAGATACGAAGCCCACACCTACTACAGTAGTACAAGTTTATATGCCAACTGGCTCTGCAGATGACGAAGAAATTGAAGAAATGTATGATGAAATAAAAGAAATTATTCAGATTGTGAAGGGAGACGAAAATTTAATAGTCATGGGTGACTGGAATTCGAGTGTAGGAAAAGGGACAGAAGGAAACATAGTAGGTGAATATGGATTGGGGCTAAGAAATGAAAGAGGAAGCCGCCTGGTAGAATTTTGCACAGAGCACAACATAATCATAACTAACACTTGGTTTAAGAATCATGAAAGAAGGTTGTATACATGGAAGAACCCTGGAGATACTAAAAGGTATCAGATAGATTATATAATGGTAAGACAGAGATTTAGGAACCAGGTTTTAAATTGCAAGACATTTCCAGGGGCAGATGTGGACTCTGACCACAATCTATTGGTTATGACCTGTAGATTAAAACTGAAGAAACTGCAAAAAGGTGGGAATTTAAGGAGATGGGACCTGGATAAACTGAAAGAACCAGAGGTTGTACAGAGTTTCAGGGAGAGCATAAGGGAACAATTGACAGGAATGGGGGAAAGAAATACAGTAGAAGAAGAATGGGTAGCTTTGAGGGATGAAGTAGCGAAGGCAGCAGAGGATCAAGTAGGTAAAAAGACGAGGGCTAGTAGAAATCCTTGGGTAACAAAAGAAATATTGAATTTAATTGATGAAAGGAGAAAATATAAAAATGCACTAAATGAAGCAGGCAAAAAGGAATACAAACGTCTCAAAAATGAGATTGACAGGAAGTGCAAAATGGCTAAGCAGGGATGGCTGGAGGACAAATGTAAGGATGTAGAGGCCTATCTCACTAGGGGTAAGACAGATACTGCCTACAGGAAAATTAAAGAGACCTTTGGAGATAAGAGAACGACTTGTATGAATATCAAGAGCTCAGATGGAAACCCAGTTCTTAGCAAAGAAGGGAAAGCAGAAAGGTGGAAGGAGTATATAGAGGGTCTATACAAGGGCGATGTACTTGAGGACAATATTATGGAAATGGAAGAGGATGTAGATGAAGATGAAATGGGAGATATGATACTGCGTGAAGAGTTTGACAGAGCACTGAAAGACCTGAGTCGAAACAAGGCCTCCGGAGTAGACAACATTCCATTGGAACTACTGACGGCCTTGGGAGAGCCAGTCCTGACAAAACTCTACCATCTGGTGAGCAAGAGGTATGAAACAGGCGAAATACCCTCAGACTTCAAGAAGAATATAATAATTCCAATCCCAAAGAAAGCAGGTGTTGACAGATGTGAAAATTACCAAACTATCAGTTTAATAAGTCACAGCTGCAAAATACTAACACGAATTCTTTACAGACGAATGGAAAAACTAGTAGAAGCCAACCTCGGGGAAGATCAGTTTTGATTCCGTAGAAACACTGGAACACGTGAGGCAATACTGACCTTACGACTTATCTTAGAAGAAAGATTAAGGAAAGGCAAACCTACGTTTCTAGCATTTGTAGACTTAGAGAAAGCTTTTGACAATGATGACTGGAATACTCTCTTTCAAATTCTAAAGGCGGCAGGGGTAAAATACAGGGAGCGAAAGGCTATTTACAATTTGTACAGAAACCACATGGCAGTTATAAGAGTCGAGGGACATGAAAGGGAAGCAGTGTTTGGGAAGGGAGTAAGACAGGGTTGTAGCCTCTCCCCGATGTTGTTCAATCTGTATATTGAGCAAGCAGTAAAGGAAACAAAAGAAAAACTCGGAGTAGGTATTAAAATTCATGGAGAAGAAATAAAAACTTTGAGGTTCGCCGATGACATTGTAATTCTGTCAGAGACAGCAAAGGACCAAGAAGAGCAGTTGAATGGAATGGACAGTGTCTTGAAAGGAGGATATAAGATGAACATCAACAAAAGCAAAACAAGGATAATGGAATGTAGTCTAATTAAGTCGGGTGATGCTGAGGGAATTAGATTAGGAAATGAGACACTTCAAGTACTAAAGGAGTTTTGCTATTTGGGGAGCAAAATAACTGATGATGGTCGAAGTAGAGAGGATATAAAATGTAGGCTGGCAATGGCAAGGAAAGCGTTTCTGAAGAAGAGAAATTTGTTAACATCCAGTATTGATTTAAGTGTCAGGAAGTCATTTCTGAAAGTATTCGTATGGAGTGTAGCCATGTATGGAAGTGAAACACGGACGATAAATAGTTTGGACAAGAAGAGAATAGAAGCTTTCGAAATGTGGTGCTACAGAAGAATGCTGAAGATTAGATGGGTAGATCACATAACTAATGAGGAAGTATTGAATAGGATTGGGGAGAAGAGAAGTTTGTGGCACAACTTGACCAGAAGAAGGGATCGGTTGGTAGGACATGTTCTGAGGCATCAAGGGATCACCAATTTAGTATTGGAGGGCAGCGTGGAGGGTAAAAATCGTAGAGGGAGACCAAGAGATGAATACACTAAGCAGATTCAGAAGGATGTAGGTTGCAGTAGGTCCTGGGAGATGAAAAAGCTTGCACAGGATAGAGTAGCATGGAGAGCTGCATCAAACCAGTCTCAGAACTGAGGACCACAACAACAACAACATGTTATTTATTTCCATGAACATATTTACCTCATCTAATAGGCAAAAATTCGATTTAATAATTTGCCACGACTAAGCCAGCGGACCTCGCTGTAATAAGGCAGGCTACCATACTGGCTTTCTACATCCTCAAGAATGCTTTTAAATTGTCTGTGTTGTAGCCCATGCTTCCTCATATAATTGGTTGTACGAACAACAACACTCATCACATTTTTTAGAGTGATACTCTTTGCACATAAGTTTTCCTGGTGGATCACACTGTGAACGCCCCTTATTTCATTCGGCACGGTCTTCTCCTTCAACAGCGCAACGAAACCTAATTTTTTTCGTCATCGCTGGTGCACCGTCCTTAGACATTGAAACTAAAGAATTCCACGACAATCCTATATTTTCAACACTTTCTTCAATACTACTTAAAATATCACCTCCGGCTGTAGTGTTCTTCATGGCTACTACATCGAGGAGCTCCTTCCTCACCCGAAGATCTCTATTAACACCTCTAATAAATATGGAAAGCTGCGCTGTTCCAGTTATATCAACACTTTCGTCCAGAGCTAGAGAATACGCCATAAAATCTTTATAGATATTTGCAAGGTGGATCTGGACGTCGTCTGCCATGTCCTGTATGCGACGCATAATGGTCATGTCAGATAATGGCACAATCCGAAACTGTTCAACTTGAGATGGACACAAATGTTCCGCTGCAACTACCAAACATCTCTTATTAAATCAGCATCAGTGAAGGGGCGCAGGGATTTTGCTAAAAAGAAAGCAATTTTGTAGCTCACTCTGAGAGCTGCCTCAGTTGATTTTTCTTCGTCATCCAGATCTTCTTCGGATAGCTTCCTTTTAAGTTTAATAACTTCCTGTGCACGATCTGGTCCATTACATTTTCCACTTCCGTAAGTCTTTCGCGTCGTACGACATATAATGTCGTTGCAAATTAAATTTCCTAAAAGACTTCAGCATTTTGTGACATACTAAACATTTTGCAACACCATCTTTTTCTGTAAACAGATACAATTCCTCCCAATGGGGGTTGAACTGCGAAAGCATGGTTGGGGTTACACAACGGCGACTTGACATTATTCTTAACCAGCGAAGTGACTGTTAGAGCTGATCGCAGTACTTTTAACGTTACACAGTCGGCAAAAATTCAATAGGCACGCTGCGGTCCTATTCATACGTGCGCACGCATTTCCCCTCCCTCCCTACTCCGCGACCTTGCACCTGCTCGCGAGCACGTGCCTGAGCAGACGCGAGTACTCGCTCTCAAAACGGGCCAGTTGTTAAGCCCTGCTCTAGAGGAAGGAAAATGAGACATAAGAAGGGTGTTCCAATAGGGAGGATGAGCTGGATAGAACTGAGGGGAGAAAAGGGGAAGGAAAGGTCACTAACAATAATGTACAAAGCAGTGAGAAATCAGAAGAAAGTGTCAACATGACAGAAAGACTGTTTTCAATGTTGTTAAAAGTAAGAGGAAGCGGAGAGCCTACTGCAAATGTGAAAGGATATAAATATTTGTGGATGCTGTAACAGTAGTTATGTAGAGATGAAGAACATGCACAGGATAGTCTACCGATGACAGCTGCATCAAACCAATCTTCAGACTGAGAATAACAATAACATCGACACATTAAATACAATCTGCTGACAATGTTGACTAGCATACACTCATTGAATTTCTCTCAGTATCACAGATAAAATACAGGAAGTGATAGGTTGCCTACTACTCGACAAAGCAGGTAGAAATTGAGTAGGGTAGCCTATCCATCATATTATTCAATCCATACATTGAGCAGGCAATAAACGAAACTAAGGAAAATTTAGATAGCATGTTAAAGTTTTTATTTTTCTTCCTGAAATTTAAGGTTTTCAATGAAGCATTAATTATCAGAGATGGCACAATTCTTGGAATAGCAATTGAATGGAATGGATAAAGCCTTGAAAACAGATTATAAGGTGGACATAAATAAAGTAAAACAAGGGTAATGAGTGAAGTTAAATTAAGTCATGTGATGCTGAGAGACTTACATTATGAACTGAAATGCTAAAAGTAGCACATGAGCTTTGCTATTTGGGCAGCAACATATGTTGTCAGGGTTAATGAGGATATAAAATGCATACTGTCAACAACAAGAAAAGCTTTCCTAAAAAAGAGAAATGTGTTGACATCAAATACAAACATAAGACCAGAATGAATTTTCACTCTGCAATGGACTGTGCAATGTTTTTGAAACTTTCTGGCAGGTTAAAATGTGTGCTGAGCTGGGACTCAAACCCAAAATGTCCACTTCAATGGCCAATGCTCTTACCAACTGAGCTATCTAGGCACGACTAACAATCTGCTCTCGCACATTTGCTTCCACCAGTATCTCTCTCTGACTTTCCAGACTTAACAGAAGGTATCCTACAAACCTTGCTGGAGTAGCACTCCTTGAATACATGATATAGTTTGAGTTTAATCACATCTAAAGGCATTATTTCCAGAATGAATTTTTACCCTGCAAAGGAGAAAGGAAATTTCATAGGGACACCTGCAATGTGTGGACCAAACACTGTCCTGTTGAAAAAATGGCACCACGATACTGTTGCAGAGGTAGGTAACATATGAGAACAATGCAGGATTGTGTCATACCACTATACAGTAAGAGTTCCCTTCAGTCAGTACTGTATGTGACCTGAAGTCATACACGATGCCTCTCCTCATCTTGATGCCCGGAGTAATATCACTGTGACTCTCCAAAACACTGGAAAAATGGACCTCTTACCAGGTTGCCACCATACTGAACAGTCTGTGAATCATGGCACCACACTCCAGATGCATCTGTTTGTGAAGTGGTGTTAACAGCAGCCTACGCATGGGACATTAATTCCCTAGTCTGGCTACTGCTACTCTGTGACCAATGGCAAGGGATGATACAGAATGTTGCAGGGAGTGCATTACTTGTTTTGGAAGGCAGGTATAGGTTTGAAAGTATTATGAAGGGCTCAGTGCACTTATGGTGGTAAGACATAGCTGACTGGAACTTTACGTCTATGTCTACACTTACATGGTTACTCTGCAATTCACATTTAAGTGCCTGGCAGAGGATTTATCGAACTATTTTCATACTACTTCTCTATCATTCCACTCTCGAACGTTGTGTGGGAAAAAGGAACACCTAAATCTTTCCGTTCAAGCTCTGATTTCTCTTATTTTATTATTATGATCATTTCTACCTATGTAGGTGGGTGTCAACAAAATATTTTCGCATTCGGAAAAGAAAGTTGGAGATCAAAAGTTCATGAATAGATCTCACTGCAAAGAAAATCGCCTTTGTTTCAGTGACTGCCACCCCAACTCGTGTATCGTATCAGTGACACTTTCACCTTTATTGTGCAGTAACACGAAACAAGATGCCCTTCTTTGCACTTTTTCGATGTCCTCCGTCATTCCTACCTGGTAAGGGTCCCACACCGCGCAGCAATATTCCAGCAGAGGATGGACAAGTTTAATGTGGGTTAATGTGGGTTTGTCGCATCTTCTAAGTGTTCTGCCAACATAGAGCAGTCTTTGTTTCGCCTTCCCCACAATATTATCTATGTGGTCTTTCTAATTTAAGTTGCTCATAATTGTAATGCCTAGGTATTTAGTCGAATTGTCAGCCCTTAGATTTGTGCAATTTATCGTACACCCAAAATTTATCGTATTTCTTTTAGTACCCATGTGGATGATCTCGCACTTTTCTTTGTTTAGTGCCAACTGCCACTTTTTACACCATACAGAAATTCTCTCTAGATCGTTTTGTAATTGGAATTGATCATATGATGACTTTACTAGATGGTAAATTACAGTGTCATCTGCAAACAATCTAAGGGGGCTGCTCTGATTATTACCTAGATAATTTACGTAAATCAGGAACAGCAGATGGCCTATGACACAACCTTGCAGAACGCCAGATATCAGTTCTGCTCCACTTGATGATTTACCGCCTATCACTGAGCAAGATCAGAATGCACCTTCTGCCAGGATAGTGGCCGCTCCTTCAGCAAGGTACGGACAGGTACGTGGGGGTAGGGGTTTGTTAGTTATTGGGAGCTCCAATGTTAGGTGGGTCACGGAGACCCTCAGGAACATAGCGACTAGGGCGGGGAATAAGTCCAACGTTCACTCAGTGTCCTTGCCGGGGGGCCTTGTCCGGGATGTGGAAGAGGTTCTTCCAGCAGCTATGGAGCGTGCAGGGTGCAGCCAGCTGCATATTGTTGCATATGTCGGCACCAACGATGCCTGTCGTCGGGGTTCTGAGGAAATCCTTGGGTCCTTTCGACGGCAGGCTAAATTGGTGAAGGCGGCCTCCATCTCTCAAGGAGTGGAAGCCAAGCTGACGATCTGCAGCATCTTATCGAGGTTGGACCGGGGTCCTCTGGTTTGGAGTCAAGTGGAGAATCTAAACCAGAGGCTATGTCGACTTTGTGACGAAATGGTTGTAGATTCCTCAACATACGCTATGGGGTGGAAGGTTGTAGGATACCCCTCGATATATCAGGGGTGCATTACACACAGGAAGCAGCTACATGGGTAACACAGTACTTGTGGCGTGCACATGGGTTTTTTTTTTAGCAAAGATTGGTGTAAAGTTATTCTACAAGTGCAATTGGTTAGGAAACCAACTCGAGATGGGAACATATTAGATATCTTGGTGACAAACAGACCTGATCTTTTTGAGGAAGTTAATCTAGAAGAAGGTATTAGCGACCATAATGTCATTGTGGCTTCTATGTCAGTGGAAGTTGCAAAAAAACCAAAGAAACACTGTAGAGTTTTCTTGTTTGGGAATGCAAATAAAAGTGTCATTAATGAATATCTTCATAGTCAGCTCCAAGCATTCACCACGGGACACAAAGATACTGAGCATCTTTGAGGGGAATTTAAAGGTATTGTCCACCATGTGCTAGAGAAGTATGTGTCTAGCAAAACTATAGGGAATGGAAAAGATCCACCTTGGTACAACAAACACATTAGGAAGTTGCTGAGAAAGCAGAGAATTTTGCACAGTCGTTTTAAACGTAGACACTGCCTTGAAACAGAAATTATGCGAAATGAAAGCAGCTATCAGAAGGACAATGAGAGATTCTTTTAACGAATTTGAAAGCAATATTTTATCTGCAGATTCTAAAAATAGCCCCCAAAAATTTTGGTCGTACATAAAATCTATGAACACTATAAATAAATCAATACCTTCTCTTGCTGACAGTATGGGTAATGTAACTGATGATGATAAACAGAAGGCCGAAATTCTAAACCTAGCTTTCAAAAACACGTTTACAGTAGAGGACTGCAACACCATTCCCCCTTTCAATTATCAAACAAATGCAAGGATGGCTGATATAGTGTTTAGTGTATCTGGAATTGTAAAACAGTTAAGATCCTTAGACACCAGGAAGGCATCTGGCCGAGACGGTATCCCCGTAAGATTACATGTTGACTATGCTACAAATATAGCACCATTCTTATCCATCATCTATCAGAGATTATTGGAACAGCGGAAAGTTCCACGGGACTGGAAGAGGGACCAGGTCATAGCAATCTATAAAAAGGGTAGAAAATCGGATGCACAAAATTACCGGCCAATTTCACTGACATTGATTTGTTGTAGAATCATGGAACATATTTTGTGTTCAGACATAATGACCTTCCCAGGCTCTGAGAAGCTCATCTGCAGAAACCAGCACAGTTTTAGGAAACAGCAGTCGTCCGAGACACAGCTGGCCCTCTTTGTGCATGATATACAACAGGCTCTAGATACCGGCTCCCAAGTTGATGCCATATTTCTCAACTTTTGAAAGGTGTTTGACTCCGTTCCGTACTGTCACCTGCTCCAAAAAGTGCGCGCTTACAGTCTATCCAATGACATATCCGCTTGGATAGAAAATTTTCTAACAGACAGGGAGCAGTATGTTGTCCTGAATGGGGTGACTTCAACAGAAACAAGTGTCAGGTGTGCCCCAGGGCAGCATAATAGATCAGCTGCTTTTTACGATTTACATAAACGATCGGATTGATGGTACTGACAGCGGCATTAGACTGTTTTCCAATTGATGTAGTCTACAGGAAAGTAGTATCACACGAAAGGTGTGAACAAATCAATGAGGATTTGCAGAAAATTAATGCGTCGTGTAATGACTGGCAGTTATCTCTCAATATTAGTAAGTGTAACCTACTGCGTATAACAAGGCGAAAATCCCCATTAATGTACGAGTACAAAATAAATGCCCAGTCTTTGGAAGCGGTAACAACTGTCAAGAATCTGGGTGTGACTATTCGAAAAGATCTTAAATGGAATTATCAGATTACCCAAGTAACGGGTACGGAAATCCTGAAGAGATGCAAGCCTTCAACAAAGGAAATAGCTTACAATACGTTAGTTCGTCCAGTCTTAGAGTATTGTTTGTCTGTATGGGACCCTTACCAGTTGCGTCCGAATCAAGAGATTGAGGAGGTCCAAAGAAGAGGGGCAAGATTAGTGACTGGTACATTTAGCCATCGCGAGAGCGTTACAAATCTCATAGAAAGTTTGAAGTGGGACACACTTGCAGATAGACGGCGCGCTAAATGGAAGGGGCTGCTCACTAAATTCCGAAATCCAATCTTCACCAAGGATGTAGAGCATATATTATTACCACCAACTTTCAAATCGCGCAATGATCACCATTCAAAGATAAGGGAAATTAGAGCTTGTACTGAGGCGTTCAGACAGTCGTTTTTCATTCGCACGGTCCGCGAGTGGAGCAGAGTGGGGGAAATATGACTTTGGCGCAAATTGTGCCCTCCGCCACACACCACCTGGTGGCTAGCAGAGTATATATGTTGATGCAGAAATTTGGTCTGCTCCCCTTATCTTGTAACTCACTCACTTTAAACTGTCTTCCATTTATAGTGCCCAAGCTGTGAGATCCCTCAAGTGTGGCAATCGGCTTAAGTTCACCACCCAAAATGTGTGTATCTCAGAAATTCTTTACAATTTAAAACGGTGTCTCCTGATTGTAATTTCTGGAAGGTTGAACTCATGACACAAATGATTAAGAATAATACATACAGACTTCTCAGTCAAGAATTTTGAGCCTGTTAATGAGGACATACTGAACTGGCTTGGGGAGAAAAGAAATTTGTGTCATAACTTGATTAAAAGAAGGGACTGGTCGATAGGACATATTCTGAGACATCAAGGAATCATCAATTTAGTACTGGAGGGAAGTGTGGGGGATAATAATTGTAGGAGGAGGCCAAGAAGAAGACTACAGTAAGCAGGTTCAAACAGATGTAGGAAGACAACAACAACAACAACAACAACAACATGGCTGGAAGAAGAGCAGAAAATTGGAACATTCCACAAATAAGGAGCACTGATCCTTTTTTTTTTTTTTTTTTTTTTACAATCGTGGATAATGCACTATAAGTAGCTACTACCAAGGACACTGTTCTCTTGTATACAATGACCTAATTTTATGTCACTGACTTGATATTTAAAAGAATACAGGGAAAGGGAGGGTCACATAAAAACATGAAGACATCCCGGGAAGTCCCACACATTGCACTGTCAAAGATTTTACACTTTCATCTAAAATTGCATGCCCTTTCAATTTGCAAAAAATACACAAGAAGTGGTTCTTGCACAAGACAGCCTAGTATAAAGCTGCCACCAGCACAGTCAGATTATCAATAGTGTAATGACATCTCTAAAATCCAGACTAAAGGCAACTAAGGAGTTATTTTAACACTAAGATCCAGACAAGGCAGTGGTTGACCATATATGTCTTTCTTGTTTAAGCACAATTTCTCACACATATGATGCTATGGAGATTCTTTTTCTGTAGAAATAATGATTTTTTTATTTTGTTTCCATAAGATGATAAGGAATAAAAGTTGACTCAGAGCCCAGCATACACAAGCAAGCCTAATACAGCTGAGACCAAACATGTGTACATCATCTTGTCTCTTGGTGACTTCAATCCACCCTATCAGTATATAGTGGTGTGTAACATACCACTTCGGCAAAGCGATGTGTTGCACATGTTTTTAGTATTGACAAATTATGATCACCAAACATTCAATTAATTTTCATTAGTTGGTTTAAGGAGTTTGGTCACACATACTGCGTGGGGATTTCATATTTTCTGTGCAGGGCTATTCAGAAGGTAGGGAACGTTTCCATCTGATGCTGCTGGGTGCACGCCGATCCAGTGTCTTTTGGTATGTGCATGTTCGGGAGCTCAGCCTGTATCCATCTGTGACAGCAGGAACATCTCTGCACGTCTGGTTTTTTTAATATTCGAATTTGAAATGTGCGCTGCAATCTAAAATCCTGCCAGATGTGAGGTGCAGTCTGTGGTAAGGTTTTTTTGGCAAAAACCTAAAAACTATAGAAATTTATAGTGAACTGTGCGAAATGTACGGAAACATAATAATGAGTGTTATGTTCCGTCCAGAAATGGTGCATTCGGTTTAAAAATGGTGGAACCAATGTTCATGATGAAGAGATGAGTGCACATCTGAGCATTGTGACTGACAATCTTGTCGCTAAAGTTGATGAAATGGTTCGTGAAAACCATTGCTTCACGCTTAACGGAGCTTTCGCTTTCTTTACCACAAGTTTCACGGACTTTTTTTGTTTGAAATTGTCACTTAAAAGCTAGGCTACCACAAATTTTGTGCACAATGGGTGCCCAAAATACTTACAGAGCACCATAAAGAACAGCGAATGGGAGGCAACGTTGACATTTCTGGAGGCCTACCACAAACATGGTGATTCATTACTGGATCAAATTGTGACCGGAGACTTGGGTGAAACACGTTAATTGCGAGGCAAAAATACAGTCCATGGAGTGGGGGCACACAAGGTCCCCCCAAAAACCAAGACAATGTTTGCAAACCTTGTCAGCAAAGAAGTTGATGGCGACAGTGTTTTCGGATAGACAAGGTGTGCTTCTTATTGATTCAATTATTATTCTCAACCATGGAGCAACCATAAATTCTGTCTGGTACTGTCAAACTTTGCACAGCCTTAGAAGAGCAGTTCAAAACAAACACCGAGGAAAGCTGACATCCAAAATTTTGTTTTTGCACGACATTGCTCGACCTCACACAGCAAACCGCACTAAAGAACTCCTTAATTCATTTAAATGGGAAATTTTCCCCTCATCCGCCATACAGCCCCAATCTTGCACCATGTGACTTCCACATGTTTCCCAAGATGAAGAACTGGCTTGCAACGCAGCGCTTTGATGATGACACAAAGCTCCAGGTGGGCGTGACTCACTGGCTGAAGTCTCAGGCGGCAGAATTTCACAACGAAGGTGTTTCAAAGCTTGTCCATCGCTATGATAAGTGCCTCAATGTGTTTGGTGACTATGTGGAAAAGTAGTATGTCAGTCGCTCTTTCAGATGTATATAATAAAAAGTATTTCTTGTACTTAGTTTTTTTTTAAATGCCAAAACGCTCCCTACTTTCTGAATAGTCCTCGAAATTGAGTGAGGAAGAACACAGTGGTTTTGCAAGCCGAGGCAATGCTGGGAGTTCAGTCACACTTTTCGGCACCTACTGGTTCATAGGTTACTCCATGCAGCTACATCCCTGCCTTGGAGGCATGCTGTGCTCCACGGAATGGTTGTCGAGAGGGATATAAAATTTAAGAGAAGCAAGTTAATAATTTCAGATCAATACACAGCAGTATCTGAATTTATACATGCATTCCTCTTCAAACCTTGAAGAAATATCTCAGTGGTACATGATGAGGTTTCCCCCTCCCTTCTTTGCCCCTATAGAGGTTTGTATATCCTTCACAACTCCGGCATTTAAACTACAATCCCTGTTACCTGTGACACATAATGTTTCACCACACAGTTGTCACTGGCGCATAATAATTCTTTCAATAAATTAACAATTGGGTAGTCATTTAATATAAGTTTCAGAATTCCTATATTTCTCCCTGCTCCTGACAGTCTCACTGGGGCCAGACTTTATGAACATAAAATGCAGACTTTTATAGAAAACAATGAGTTTACTTATTTTTCATAATGAAAAAAAATCATGTGCAAATAACAGTAGCCCACTCATCAACAAAAAATTTATGGTAATGTTTTGATATTGTAAAATGAAAAACATTGTCCAACATCTAAGCAAAATGGGACATATGTCCGAACACACAATTTTTTCCCTACAGTGCTGAAATAAATTAACACCACCAATATTTTGTTTTAACATAATAAGCTCTTGCTGCACGTGATGACAATGAAATGGAAGGGTGAACTGGGAGGAAGTGACAGGACTGTTGGGTAGAGGCTACAGTTGCAGTGGCTTAGACAACTATTCTTCCACCTTAATCTTACTGCTAGTCTCCCATTTTAATCTTAAGCCTTTTCCACTGCCCCAAGCAACCAATTATTTTATAGATAATGTAAGCAATGAGTCTAAAAAACACATGTAAAATATAAGTCAGATGACTAAATTTTTAAATCATCTATTCCTTCTTCGGTGCAGATCATCATCTTTTGACATGTTCTGTGGAAAGTGTTAGAAAAATATCAATATATTTTTGACCTTCGCTCAGTATACTGTAGTCAAATTGTACACTGATTCTTACCTTAAAATGTGATTTCTGATGCTTATTGCAGTCACCCTTCTGCTTAAAACGCCTGCCACACACTTGACAGCCATAAGGTCGTTCCCCTGTGTGTGTGCGCACATGAACATCAAGGGTGTCACGGCGACGAAAACCTCTGTTGCAATATGGGCAAGTAAAGGGCCTTTCTTCTGAATGGACAACCAAGTGCTGATTAAGATTAACTCGGGAACGGAAAGCCATTGGACAATGTTCACAAGGAAATGGCTTCTCTCCAGTGTGCAGCCGCTCGTGAATAACAAGTCCTTGCTTCGACTGGAATGCATCGTCACAGAAACGGCACTGATATGGTTTCTCACCAGTGTGAGTGCGTCGGTGATAAGCCAAAGTTGTCTTCATAGTGAACTTCTTATGGCAGAAATCGCATTCATAGGGCTTTTCGCCTGAATGTGTCATCATGTGGTAACGCAATGATATTTTTGTTGACAGCACCTGCAAGAAAAATTTAGTAATAAAAAACCAATTATTTCTAAACCTTTTCCTAAGGAGAACATTAAAACCTTTACATCATTTCCCATCAACTGAGATACAAGCAGAACTACATTTTTTGACTGTGTAGCGAGCCTGTCTTCTCCTATCACCAAGCATTGACTGACAGAGTTCAGACAACATAATTAAAAGACTTGAAACTTTGGGTTTTGTTAAAAATAAACAAATTCTATCACACTTTCTAAAAGCAGTTTATGTTATCATTTAAAACAATTCTCAGATTTATTTTTAACTGATGACAGTATTGTTTTATTTTTATCACCTTTTTGAATTTTTAATTTACTGGTTCTGAAAACCATTTTTTGGACTATCGACATCCTTTGTGAAAACACAATATCACAAAATACAATACCACACAATTTAATAGAGCAAAATCAAGTGCAGTCCTAAAAATTTAAAATATCTTTCATTGATTATTTGATCATCTTATGATGATACAATGTTGTTTCTACAAGTGTGATGCTCCTGTCACTTAATAGCCTATACGCTAAACTTAGTAACAAACCACTGGATAAATACGAAGGAAAACAGAATCATGCGACACACTAGCTTTTACAACAACTACAGTTTAGTTCAAATTGATTCTAGTTGCTGACAAGGGAAAATAACTTTCTTCTTCCTGTTATCTGTATACGAAAGAAACCACTAAAAAACTTTTCTTCACTTCCATAATATCCGACAGATACCACATAATAAAACACTTTTGTTGAATGAAAGAAAATATTTATTGTTTTCTACTTCTCAACTGGCCCTGCAAGCATCGAACACAGAAAAGAATAAATTGAATTTTCTGCTGACAATCCAACCCTGAAGACTAACTGCCAACCTTTCAAAAAGTTATTGGTGCTTACATCTGCTGCTTAACCCACTTCACACACACAGCTGCACTGCCATTCAGTTTTACAATCACTCTGTTCACAACCCGTACATTAAATGTCTTGCAAAGTTAACTATTGGTCAGTGACTTACCAGATCTTGCAATATTTACAATAGGTACACTTGTTTTGCATGAATTTCCTGAAGACAGTACTTTTAAAAGAACTGTAATTAAGTATGACGTAAGTTATATTGTTTATGACAGTAAGCTGAAATGCACTTTTGGAAAGCAGTCCAACTTCATAAACAAGCATTAAATGAACATTTTTTTTAATAATATCCCCAAAGTTAATTTTTCTCAGAATTGGTTTCAGGGAAACTATAGCTATGCCACACAATATTCTTGAACCTTGATTTTGGAGAATTTAATATAATGGAGTTACTGCAAAACAGCTAATGTAGTTTTTCCAAGAGTGCCACATACTGCTGTTGCCATGTGTAGTCAGCAATAGTTAATTTCACTGTATGTTATTTGGTACCTTTAAAGATTGTGTGGCCATACCGAACACATCTTGACAGTTGGAAAGTGCTGGTTGTGCTCTTGTCGTATTGGTAGTAATGCAGGATACAATTCCAGGCTTAGTTAGTATCCTCTGTCTCCGTTGACAAAAATGTCATAAACCGACATTTCAATGGCTTCCTTTATGAAGCTCTCCCAATACCCAGTTGCTCGGCAAAGCACCTTTGTGTTTTGAAAGTCAAATGTGTGGTCTTCCTTGATGTTAGGCTCTGCTATCGCTTATTTTTCTCTCCCTCCCAGTCGCACATTCCTTATGTGCTCCTCGCAGAATTTCAAAATACAGTGCTGCGTTTGCCCAATGTACTGTTGGCCACATTCGCAAGAACTTCTTTCATCTTTGGTGGTGGTTGGAAGATGGTTTTTACATTGGATTTTCTGAGTAAACTTGCAATTTTAGCTGAAATCAATTCCAGGTACAGAAGGAAAGTGAGTCTCTTATCTTCTTGTTCCACTTCCAGGTTTCCAGCATGTTATCTCCTCTTGAAAGCCCTACTAAACTGACTTCACTGTACTCATTCTTGCAGAATACTTCCTTCTGTGTTGCTACTGTTCATTTGGGAGGCTTGTTTATCACAGATGACTTATGCCCTATGTACCAGGGCTGACAGTACACTCTGACATTGGATGGTGGCAGCTCATTGCACCAGGTACAAGTCTGAATGTTGGTCTTCCTGTATACTGAATGGCATAGTGTGCCATCTGCCTCTTTCTTGTTAGTATGTCCAGGAAAGGGAGACAGCCATCTCCTATGTTTTCGTAGTGAAAGCAAAATTTTGATAGATGGTGTTAAGGTGCAAAGAGAGTACAACCAGCACTGTCCAAATCGAAATCAGCAGCTGGAATGCCTACACAAGAGACGCAAACGGAGAGCACCTGCTAGTCCCTCCACTGCAGCCTCACTCAAGCCCCTCCCTGCCGGACAGCACACAGCCAGCCATTGCCAGGTCGAGGAGGGGCTATACACTAGTATAAACATTACAGTATCTGCATATCTCGAGACTTTGCCAGAAGATGGTAAGTACGACACTTGGTGAAATATTGCAGTGTTGTCAATGCCACTGCAACTGCCACCCAGGTGGAAACCTGAGAACTTCTCACCAACATGCTGTGATGTTACCAGCTTAAGTAAGTGCACTTTTCTCCAAAAATTCTAAAAGTAACAAAGATACAATAACTGATAACAAGTAAAGGAACAAAATATTTTTTCTCGCATTTAAAAACAACAAACGTTGTTTGAAAGGTATGGCTACAACTGCTCAGTTAACAGAAGCATGGCATACTTGTATTTAAATAGGTTCAGCAATGCTCAGTAATTTGGAAAATTACACGCACACCCACACACATGCACGTGCAACCCCCCCCCCCCCCCCCCTCTTCACACACACACACACACCTTTGTTGGAAAAGTTATGGGACAAGTTTCTTTAAAAAAAAAAATAATAATAAATAAATAATTTTGCTTACCAAGTAATGATCCTAGTTCCTATTGAAGTAGTTGCCTTAGCTATCTATAAACTGTTGCCAATGTTTCAGATGGTCTTGGAAGCAAACGGGGAAATTTTCAACTGTGATGCCTGTAAGCTCATTTGTCACAGCCCATTGGATGTTTGCGATATCTTGGTGAAGCTTTCCTTTCAGTCGCCTTTTCGCTCGTGGAAACAAGAAAAGAATCGCAAGGCGAGAGGTCAGGAAAATATGGCAGGTGTGGGAATGTAATATCAGAATGTCTGGCCAGATACTTGGTAACAGTTAAAACAGTATGGGGTCTTGCACTGTCATGTGTTTAAGTTATGAGAATGCCGCAAATCTGGCCAGCGACATCAAATTGCTAGTTGCAAACATTTCAAGACTTTGATGTAAAGAGTTTGGCTCATTGTTTGACTTGCAGGAACATACTCATACTCATGGTGAACTAATCCTTTACTGACAACAAATGCTATCAACACTGTCTTTGCTCTTGAAGGTTGTTGTTTGACCTTTTTTGAGGCTAGTAATGCAGGACTCCACCAGTCAGCACTTTGACACTTCATGTGAGGATCATAATGGTAGCATCAACATTCATCACCAGCAATAAAGAAATGCTTGGCTCTATCCAATAGTTCAGCAGAAATTCTTCGACTTTCCTCTTTCTGTTCATCTGCTAGTGCATGAGAGATGAATTTTGCATTAAATTTCCATTTCCCTAAATCTTTGTATAAACTCTTATGACATACATCATGATTCAAATTAAGTTGTTCTGATATCACATGCGCAGTTACATGACAGTCTTCTTGTAACAATTGTCTTACACTCTGCATTTCCACTGATATGTGCTGTAGATGTGTGACCAGCTCTAGGGTCGTCTTTCACTGAATCTTTGCCTTCACAAAACCTTTTGTGCCACTCGAAAACACGACTTCTTGAAAGCGGCTCACCTCCACATGCTTGCTTGATCGTTGTCCACATTTCACTAGGGGTTTTCCTGAGCTTAAGGCAGAACTGAATGTTTATTTTTTCCTCATAATCAGCATCTACTGTGTCACTGTAATTAATGTGCCAAGAACTCAAACAGAGTGTTGCTAAGCACAGCTCCATCACCTAATGAGTTTGCGTGGAAACACGGTCAAGGTCATTTCAAGGACACTCACAAATCAGGTAAAATAAAAGCATTTGTTCCTTTTTAGTACAGGAAACTCAGAAATAAAAAAGAACTGTCCTTGAACTTTTCTGACCACACTCTGAATATTTTCCTAACTGACTGACTGCAGTATAACTAATTCAACTGACAACATTAAGTTAATAACAAGAGGGTTCTAGACATTATGCCATACTTATGCACTAACATCTACATTTATACTCCACAAGCTGCAGTAGAATGCATGGTAGAATGTACTTTGTATCATTATTAGCAATTTTTTGTTCTACCCCATTCATGAATGGAGCAAGGAAAATGATGACATCTGTCTTTATGAGCTCATCTCATTTTTGAAATCCGTATGCAAGATATCAGATGGTGGCAACAGAAAAGTCACACAGTCTTCTTAAAATACAATTTTCCTCTGTTTACCCAACAGAATATTACAAGAACTGCATTACCTTTCACTCAAAGAGTCTCATGTAAGTTCGTCGGGCATTTCTCTTACACTTCTCGATGGGTTACATCAAAATGTTGTGAGCCTAGTAGAGTGTATTTGAATCTGTTCAATGTGTGTTGTGATTCCTACTTGACAAAGACTCCAAATGCTGGAATGATATTCTAGGATTGGTCATACTAGTGTCTTGTGTGCAATTTTCTTGACAACTGCACTGCACTTTTCCAGAACCCTTCCACAAAGTCCATTCACTCACACATACTGGTTTTAGGTGATCATCCAATTTTATAATACGTCTTGGTATTAACCCCTAAATGCTTATACAATGTGATATGCTCAAGATGTTCTGCACTAGTCTTGTAAAAAGATACTACAACTCCTCCTATTAGTTATTGGCATTATCTTGTATTTGTCCACATTTAACAGTGAGCTGTCATTCGTTACATCAAGTGGAAACAATTTCCATGTGTCTTCCTACATTTCCTTAGGACAGTGCTGCTGTTTCAATACTATAAAAGACGATTGCTGCCCACTATAACATATTTGAGTCTATTACTCATTCATCATGCTAAAGCCATATCTATGAAGATACTCCATGTGAATCTTTGTTAGCTGATGTGCAATGATGTAATACAATGTCAACACCTTTTGGAAAGATGGAAGACAAAATCTACCTATCCATCAGCATTTACTGTTTGCAAGGTATTGTGAATGAATAAAGCAAGCTGTGTTTCACCTTTTGGCAACACACCCACAGGAATGACACCATTGCTCCCCCAAAGACTGTAATCATGACTTTCCCAGCAGAAGGAATTGCTTTGAATGTCTTCAGTGTTGCTGATTATGGGGATTTTGTTTCCAGTTTAAAGTAATGCAAACAGGTTTCATTACCAACAATAATCCAGGACAGAAAGGACTCTCCACTGGACTCAAACTGCACCAACAGTTCATGTGAAATGGCTTTTCTTTGAATCTTGTGGTCTATTATGACCATTTGATGAACCCACCTTGCACACAATTTTGAATATCTGAGTCTCAATCATTGTAAAAGACTTCTAAAGCTCATCGATAGCTGTAGAGCCAACTGTTGAGTTGTGATGTTCCAATCTGTATGAATAATGGCGTCTGAGCAATTCCCCATGTCGGAACCAGTAACAATGACAGAACGTCCCGAATGTGGTTGATCATAGAACCCAGTTTCTACACTCTGACACTTTTAACTCTCTTTAGCCATCGCCCAATAATACTCCTCTTAACTACGTTATAACCATACTCTGCACAAATGTTGATAAATGTTTGCCACAATTTCTTTTTCTGCGAACAAGAATTCAATTACAGAATGTTGCTTGTAAAAAGCGTCTTGCATAATGACATTTTCATGGTTCAGTACAGCTCTTCCCTATGTTGGAATTATTTGAAACATTTACGCAGGAATACCAAACAGTGGTCTTTGTCCACTGATGCCGACACTGAAACTGAGTCTATTGTGTGGCTTCTCTCATTGTAATTCTAATAAAGCCAGATGGTACCTTTAAAGAGCAATAGGAGGCCTTTTACTAGTTCTGTATTAGACACATTTTCTTCTGGAATTATTGACTCGAATATTCTGTGTCTTCTGGCTTTTGGAACATTAAATGTGGTGTGGTTTCCTCCTGCTCCACACATTGTCTGCACTTGGAAATTCTTTCTCTGTACTCATCATGTGCAGATGTTTTTTTAAAGTTTTCAAGGCCAGTCATCGGTCCTACCATGAGTTTAATATGGCACCTGCTGAAGGCCAGGATTACAGAACATAGCTTGCATGTTTCTGTTTTTGGATCTCAGCCCAATGTTTTGACTGCTGCCTCCTAATCCAGCTAAGTAGTTTTGTTCTTGCCATCACTTTGGTGATGGTTAGGACAGGTCCTGGACCAACACATTGAGTCGTCGCACCTGTCCTGGCCAGCATATCAGCTTGTTCACTGCTACTGATTCCTGAGGGACCACGGACCCACAGCAGGTTTTGTCATGTTGCTTTCCCCTATGCTCATACGGGTTTCATGACATTCTGTAATATGTCTTATCTCATTGCAGAGGCTGACAGAGATTACAGAGCTACTTGGCTGAATGAATGAATGAATGAATGAATGAATGAATGAATGAATTTAGATGCCATGATCCTCATTGCACCTACGCAAATTCTCCTCCTCGCACATTCTGACATGAGGTATTTCCACCTGAAAAGCAGCCAGCTTCACTAGAGAGATTTCTTTCTCTAGTCTTGGCTGCACTACATACAGGGTGTTTATAAATGAATATAGGAGTTTTAACACTGTATAATATTTATTACATTAAACTTACAGTAATAAATGGTCAAATGAAAGAGCAACTCAAACTGTTTTACCAAGAACCTTATAAAAGTTCAATGTGGGCACCATTTGTCACAGGGCACACATCAAGACTTTTTTGTGCCTTATCCTGACGGAAAGTTTATGGGTCTTTCTTTTTTTGTGAACCTACTGTAACTGGCACGTCTTGATACACTAGAGCAATGGCTCTTCCCTCAGTTGGAAGAAGCCAGAGAACATTTTCCAGCAAGATGGTGCGCCACGTCACTGGCATAGCGAAGTATGTGATTGGTTGAACTTCGCTGTACCCAAGTGCCGCAAGGGGCCCAATGACAGGGCTTGCTTTGCGTGGCCTCCACTTTCATCCGACCTAACGTCATGCAATTTTTTCCTTTGTGGCTTCATCAGGGATCATGTGCACATGCCTCCACTGCCAACAGCCCTCCCTGAATTAAGAAACTGGATTGAAGCAGTTGTTGCTACAATCACTGAAGACACACTTTTCAATGTTTGGGAAGAACTCAGCTATAGACTTGATGTGTGCTGTGTGACAAATGGTGCTCACATTGAATGTTTATAAGGTTCTTGGTAAAACTGTTTGAGTTGCTCTTTAATTTGTCATACCATTTATAACTGTAAGTTTAATATAATAAATACTATAAAGCATTAAAACCTTGATATTAATTTACAAACACCCTGTATATGTTGATCCCAGGATTATCGTCTGTTTTCTATACACCCGTAAACCAGACTACGTCTCATGGGCAACATCGAGGTTAGTTCTTTCAATACACCTTGCTTCCAACTATTACCTTGAAGGAGCTGGAAGCTGTCATGTAGTCAGCCAGCATGTTCTCAATCATTCCCACTTAGTACTTTCACAACATTGGTGTGAGAGTCTTGATTTTCTAAAGATTTCCAGTTTTCTACCTGTATGCCACGCTGCTGCCTCCATTGTAATCCAAAGGTGTAATGGTTCCAGAGTAGTGGGGACATAATCCCCCCTTGTGGACAGCCTCTGGTGGTGTTGATCACCATTTCTTCATTCCATATAGTGGCTTCTACCTTTCGTTTACTCAGCATGGTCTTAACCCACCTGCATAGGGCATTTAAGATTTCACTGTCATACTCTTCTGCAGCTCTAATAATGGATTCTAAGGTCATATTGCTAAAAAAGTCCTGTTTCACATGATTTGCTTGGTTGATATGCCTGTTGCTTTACCTGCAGAGGAACCTCAGTTAACCACCCTTCCCTAACATGCACATTAACCAGTTTTTCTAGTGTCTTCAGGAGAAAGGAGGACAGATTGTTTGTCTAATATCCTTAGCCTTAGTGTGATCAAGTCTCCCTGCTTCAGAATGAAAACAACATTCACTGTCCTCTGAGCATTAGGACTGATCCCTGCTGCTAGGCTGACCCTAAACAGGGTACATAGGAATCTAATTAAACCCTCTCCTCCTTGTTGCAGAAGAGCCAGACAGATTCCATCAAGCCTGCCGACTTTTAATGGCTGAAACATTAAATCAGTTCCTCCCAGGGTCTGAATCTTGGTATATGTCATCTGCCAGAATGCACTGCCAGAAGTCTTGAGGAGCACATCCAACATTTCACACTGCTCTTGTATATTCACCATCCTCCTGGATTGGCTGATATTCTACTGAGGGTTTTATGAGATCTGGCACATGTAGCTGTACCTTCCACCATGGGCGTACCCAGCTGCCCCCCCCCCCCCCCCCCCTCCCCCGAAGATATTCGCAGTTTTTCACTAGTTTACTGTTTTATTTAATAAGAAATGCTGCATGTTTTCTTGGATTGTACAAGTGCATTCTTGTATTTAAAATGTTTATTAAAAGCAGTTTTTCACTGGTTTCCTGTTTTATTTAATAAGAAGTTCTGTATGTTGTCTCGAGTCCTTGTTTCCTGAGACTAGTATGACCTGCCCCCCCTGTTCAGATCCTGGGTACGCCTTCCACATCCTCACAGAATCTCTTCCAGGCTGATAGTTTCACTTGCTTAATACGAAGGTTGTATTGGCAACAGCCTCCCAATGTTTTCCCCATTGCCCTTCCCTTCTTCCAGTGTTAAACAGTTTTCCTGCATGCCTCCTTTGTAATTTCACTTTGTTGTCACTTTGTCTGCCATTTTCTCAAGATCTACTGGATTCCTTGTTGAAGTTCTGCCTTCGGATAGGTGTGAGTTTAGGTCTTTTCTATATGAGTCCCAGTCTGTATTCCAAGGGTTTCTATTGGCCATGGTCTGTTTAACAAACATTTCAACCTCAAACTTGATATTGTCATCAGATAAGGAAGGCTCCAATGCCACATGCCATTAGTTGACATAACTCCCTATTAGGATGGATCCAAAAGTTACTGATATAACTTGTCTCCTCCTTGTGTTACCGAAGGTAGGTTCCCTGCTCCTATTCAGGATCTACAGGTTACTCTTCAGCAAACAATTAAGAAGGTGCTCACCTCTGCCACTGGTTTTGCTGCTTTCCCCACACCATATTGTGCCCACTGGCATCACAATCAATTAACAGTTTTTTTATGTGTTCTTGGCTACATATACATATAAAAAAATGGGGCATTATTTGTTCAACAACCCTCGTATTATGTGCTCCTGTGCTTCTAATATTTTTGCAAACAGAAATGACCTGTATTCTTTTCTGGTCATGCAGGACACTTCACTGCAGAAGAGATTCTCAATTAATATGAGCAAGAGAAGTGATCTAATAACATATGCAATGCAACAGTTAATTTGTGAGTAATGTTTTCAGACAGGCAGGAAACTAGTACACACAGATGCAAATATATATCTTTTCTACGTAATTTTTGTATATCGTATGAATGATAAGCAGTTTATAAATATATCTGTTGCCCGTAAAGTTTACCTTAGAATTTTCTATCTGAGCCTGCCCTACTGAGACAAACAAAATGTATCCACACAACAATGCATATTCTTACCTTGCCACATATTTCACACTTTATTTCACTTGCTTGTCCTGTGGTTGTTCTCAGGATAGCAGCACGCTCTATCTCTTCTTTGCTATGCGTTTTACGGTGAGACAGCATCTCACCAAAAGTATCAAATGTCTCCATGCATATTTTACATGTGAAGTTATTGGCTGTCTGGTGTCTTCTTAGATGCACAAGCATATTCCCTCGCCGATTGAACCTTTTGCCGCACAACTGACATTTATGTTGACGTACATTTTCATGAATGGCAGAATGTTGTGCCATCTCTCCTATCTTCTGGAATGTTTTTCCACAAGTAGAACATTCAAAGGGGAATTGTTCGGACTGAGATCTCTCTTGTTCTGCTAAACGAAACCTGTAACACATGATGTCATGAAAATGGATTATGCAACAACATGCAAAATTTCCAATTAAAATCAAACAGCGGAAACTCCAGGTTGGAATATCAACAGTACAAGGAAACAATAAATAGCTACTCACCATAAAGATGATACAATGAGTTACAGACAGACACAATGAAAAGACACTTATACATTAGCTTTCAGTCAAAGCCTTCTTAAGAAAAGGAAAGATACACAATCATTCACACAAGCAAGTATATATGTGTGAGGCGTGTTTGCTTGTGTGAATGAATGTCTGTGTGTTTTCTTTTTTGAAGAAGGCTTTGACTGAAAGCTAATATGTAAGTGTCTATTCAGTGTGCCTGTCTGTAACTCAACTCGTCATCTACACAGTCAGTGAAAATCCTATACTTTCCTTATATTGTTAAAATTTCCAATTAGTGAGGAACAAAAGACACTCAAGGCAGATGAAAACCAATTTTAACCACATACTTGGAAATAATACACCAAGTGTAAAAATAAAAAAAAAAAAAAATTACTAAAAGTGGAAACAACAAAAATGTTATTGGTAAGGTAACAATTATTAAATATACAATTTGGGACCTGGATAGTTGCAAGAAATGTTTATATTATACCTAAGATTTTTGATATTAATTACAATCTTTGAAACTACAAGGTAAAATTTTGGAGCAAATACTGGTTACAAACAAAAACAACTGAAAGTATTGTACAAATAAAACTTATTGTCACAGCACAGAAAGTCAAGAGGAAGCATTCAGTTCTACAGGGCAGATCTCTTTTGTCTCGTGTGTGTGTGTGTGTGTGTGTGTGTGTGTGTGTGTGTGTGTGTCATAGAGAGAGAGAGAGAGAGAGAGAGAGAGAGAGAGAGAGAGAGAGAAGAAGGGGGAGGGGGGGGGGGGCAGGAGACCATGAGTTACTTTTTTGCTTGTTTGTTGAATGTGTTGCCTTTCATCATATATTTTATCTTTTATGTCAGCAGTTTTGATTCTGAAGTATCAGTGCTGTTTTCCTAGTAAATGGGGACTCACATTATGTAAGTGTAATTTTGGAAATAACCAAACTTTATTTATTTACCGGAGAAGTTATCACATGTTTTTGATTGAAAGAAGTAGGTGTCATTTCTACATCCCAACCCCCTTTGAGGGGACCCTCTAATTTAATGTCGGAGCTCTACTTTACTATACCTAGCACTTGAATCACATGAATGCCAATGATAGGTTGTTGGATGTTATGTCAATGACACAATGCCATACGAAAAAGTGTATCATATAATAATAAAATATACAACAATGAACTGTCAGGATGAAAAATAATGAAAACGACTATAAGGAGAGGAGTAGTAGTAGTAGTAGTAAACAAGGAGTTCAATGACTACATTTTCGTACTGTAGTAGAGTGTGCACTTAATTTCAAACTTCCTGATAGATTAAGGCAATGTGTTGAACAGGGAACGAACATAGGGCCCTTCCCTTCGTGGGCAAGTGCTTTACTGATTGAGATATCCCAGCACAATTCACGGTCTACCCTCACAACTTTACTTCCACCCAAAAGCTCTTCACCTATCTTCCAAACTTCAAAGAAGTTTTCATTCAGAAATTGTGAGACTAGCATTCTTGGAAGAATGGATACTGTGGAGAAATGGCTTAGCCACATCCTAGGGTATGGGTCAGCAAGTAATTTTAGATGGGATCCGGATACTTTTGAAAATTTTTATTGAGGTTCATAAGAAAACTCTCATACTCTTCCAACTTTTTATTTTAATTTTCACTCTCAAACTAATTGGAAATACTATAGATACACATATGTGTATTAAAAATCCAGAAAAATTTACATTCTTCATTATGTTTTATTTTTATTTCCATTCACAAAAAATATGAAATACAATAAGTAGATAGGAATATCTGTCTTGAAAAATTAAGAAAAAAATATATATTCAGTATTGTGTTTTATTTTAATTTTCACTCATATGAGATACAATAGATAGGCACATTTGTATTAAAAAATCAATGGCAGAAATTACATGTGTGGTCTTGACCAGTTTCTTAAAGCTAGGTTCACGTGGGGAGCAGCTTATGCGAGTAGCATCTTCCAGGTGGGCAGCCGTTAATCTTGAGTGATAATTGTTCTGCAATTTTCATATTTTTCTGGGGGCATGTTTACCTCAAAATTCTTCGGTGAATGCATTTTTATACATTTGCCAGGAAATGTCTTCCTGCAAGTCCATTATCTCCATTTAGAACCAAGGCTTTGGAAGGCAGAACAACTTCGCAGCCACATCTGTCCATACTGCCGCTGGACAAACTTCAAAAGGTGATTTTAAGAATGGCGACAGCTTTTCCATCTCTGAAAAGTCTTAGAATCTTGCTGTTAAGTTCCTTTTTAAGATCTGACATAAAATTTGTGAATACTGAAATCTCTCATTCTGAATTATTTTTGTATTAAAAATGGTTGGAAAGTGAAAAAAATCTTGACTTGCAGTGTCTTTTTCAAAGATATACAGCTTGCAACTGAAAGAAGACAGACTTTGTATCAGATGACATATTAATTTCCTCTTTTCCTTGTAGTTCGGTACTGAGTGCATTTAAACATTTCAGAATGTATTTCATTTGCTGTGTTCATTTGCTAGAAACTCCAAATGGTTCTCGCTTCTTGTCAATCCAAATTCTTTAAGAAGGATGTTACTACTTCTTTTATTTGCCAAACATGTTTAGTCACTTGACCTTTACATAGCCAACAAACATTATTGTACCACAGTAAGTCAGAATGTGTCAAATCACACTCAGAAAGAAACTCTTTGAACTGTCTTTTCTGCAAAGTAGAATGAGACCTCTAAAAATTAATCACCTTGATCAACCTGTCTGTTACTTCTTTCAGAGTTACACTACGTTTTCCACAAAGGGCTGCCTGGTGAACTATGCACTGATAATATAGTCACACAGCATTACCATCTTAGATTCCATTTGTTAGCCCTTTTTCTTTGCAGATCATCACTGGGACCCCATCAGTTGAAAGAGACACCATTTTATCATAACTAACAGTTTGATTTTGTCACAAGTCATCTAAAATCTTGGAGAAATCTTCTCCGTAAGTCTTGCCTTTCAATGGCAATACTGTTAGCAATTCTTCCCTAAATTCTTTACATTCAACATCCAAAAACCACATGAAAATGCATATTTGTTCTTCATCAACAATGTTGCATGATTCATCTAGTGTTATGGTATAACAAAACGCCTTCTGCAGAAGTTCAAATAAACTACTTTTATTTTCAGAAGCCAAAGTTTCAGTTCTTCCTGTATTACTTCTTGTCAACAATTGGAATACCCTGAATTGCATCAACAACCTCTTTTTCTCTTCAATAAGTGCCACTGCTACTTCCAACTTTTTTTTTTTACTAACTCAGAGTCTGAGGACAGCTTCTGGTGTTTGTTAAGCATCCAACACTCATGCATTGCTGCTTCCACAGATTTTTCTTGCTTGCTCATAGAGCGAATTAGAAAGGCTGTGCTTTTTCTGTAAGAGGCTAGATATGTCTGGTGGTTTCCTTGATGAGCTTCACAACCCAGTGAAAATTTTTAAATGAACTTCTGACGAGTACTTTCATAGCATTGCTTTAAATTGGGACTTTTGTAGTGACAATTCTGTTGCATATGAGGCATACTGCAATAGCTCCAGGCCTATCAGGCAGCATAAAACAATATTGTTCAGTCCCCCCAGTCAAAAACTTCCTATTTTCACCATTAACTTTACACTTTTTTAGGTTCACATCGATGCAAAAGAAACGTTATAAGCCTCAATTACAACAAAACGCTTTGTACGAGATTGCAACAACTACTGACTAAGTGGTGATAATATTTGTGTACTATATTTAGTTGCGTTCTTTATAAAAATACCAGTGCTCGTCACACAGCAGGCACAGTTGCACCACAAAGGAGTTACTTCAGTGTCACAGTGTACCCAGCTGCACCCCAAAAGAACTGCAAAGCAAAGGAGGTACTTCCTTGTCAAAGATCTCTGCAACTGAGTGAACTTGCCCAAAGTTTCATAAAGTAGCATTAAGCTATTGTTCAAGTTACAAGCACAAAAATGGTGTGTAAATGAATATGCCATCTCCAATTTGATAAAGTTTTCAGAGGTTGCCAGAGTCTGAAATCGATTTATAAAATTTCCTCTTCCATTAAATAAATACATGTGTTGCATTCATGTGCACAGAGCTTTTATGTGGATCGACGTAACATACTGTGCTAGCCGGCAAGCATGCCTCCTTCCACCCCCGCTCTTCCGTGGACCTTCCTGCGCTGCATAGCATAGCAGCTACGTATTAAATCTACCTATAACTAACCATTAATAATTCTAATTATTCAGCAGTTAATTGTACACTATGAGAAAAAAATTATAAGAGTGCCACTCAAACGAACCGTTATCTACAGAAAAAAAATATTTTTTACAATAATTGAGTACAGTAATTTATACTTTTAAAATATTTTGGCAGGCCTGTTTTTGACCTTCTCTGATCTGGACCTGGATCACAGTCCACCAGTTGCTGACTGCTGTCCTAAGGGACTGTTCACAAAATGAATTTTTACTTTGTAGGGTAGTGTGTGCTGATTTCAAACTTCCTGGCAGATTAAAACTTTGTGCAAGACCAGGATTTGAAATAGAGAAGTATGCATTTCATGGCCAACTGTTTTACCAACTGAACTATCCAAGCTGCACTCTCAATTTTTTTTTCTGCCAGTACCTCTTCTCCTTGTTGGGAGGGTGGAGAAAGCACTTCACTTCCAAGAAATAGCCCTCTGCATCTTCCTGGATATCGAAGGGGTCTTCAGTAACACGACCTTCGATTTCAGGGTAAGGGCAGCAGAGATACATGACCTATGGACCACTATATGCAGGTGGGCCAGGGCCATGCTTAGTGGAAGAAAGGTATAGGCTACATGATGAATGAAAAGATGGTAATTAACACCACTACAGGTTGCCCACAAGGAGGAGTTCTGCCCCCTTTACTGTGGAATCTAGTGGTTAACGAACTCATTGAGGAACTAAATTCCAGACAATGCTTTTGCCAAAGATATGCAGATGACCTTGTCATAGTAATATTTGGCAAGTTAACTGACACAGTTAGAGATATGGCGCAAGGAGGATTGGACATTGTGCAAGACTGGTGCATTAAACAGGATCTAAGGGTTAATCCTAAGAAGATTATTGTGGTGCCATTCACGAAGAGGCATATCCAACACTCAAGTTGGAATCTAAAGCTCTTCGATGAAATACTATCTGTGAAGGGGATAGTGAAATATCTGGGGATAACCTTAGATGAGAAACTAACATAGAACCCTCACATTAAGAGTGTCTGCTCCAAGGCAAAAAGTACTCTAGTGAGTACCAGAAGGGCTTGTGGTAAAAACTGGGGCCTAAGCCCCAGCCACATTACGCACTTGATATTCACCACAGTGGTTAGACCTAGGATTTCCTACGGGGCCGCAGTGTGGTGGAAGAAGGTAGAACAGCGGGTTGCAGCTAAGGAGCTTGCGAAGGTGCAGAAACTGGCCTGCTTAGCCATAACAGGCAGAGATGGCAACACACCAACTGCTGGGATGAAACCATGCTGGACATGCCTCCACTACCGAGCGAGGTGGCGCAGTGCTTAGCACACTGGACTCGCATTCGGGAGGACGACGGTTCAATCCCGTCTCCAGCCATCCTGATTTAGGTTTTCCGTGATTTCCCTAAATCGTTTCAGGCAAATGCCGGGATGGTTCCTTTGAAAGGGCACGGCCGATTTCCTTCCCCATCCTTCCCTAACACGAGCTTGCGCTCCGTCTCTAATGACCTCGTTGTCGACGGGACGTTAAACACTAACCTCCTCCTCCTCCTCCATGCCTCCACTACACCTTTGGGTCAAGATGTAGGCAGCAGCTGGGGCATGGGAAAAAACAGTTCAACACCACATGTAGGACACTTTTTGGTTCACCAATGGGTTGAAATCAGACCAAGGCATTGAGGCAGGGGTGTACGGGGTTCAGCCAAGACTGGAGAGCGTCATCTCTCTAGGAAAACTGGCTTCGGTATTCCAAGCTGAAATTACTGCAATCAGGGCACGTGTGGAGGAGAATATGTGTAGGTGCTACAAGGACCATAGCATCTACATCTATTCAGGTAGCCAGGCAGCCCTAAAATCATTGGCAGCTCCTGCAACGAGGTCTAAGATTATATACAGGGTTATTACAAATGATTGAAGCGATTTCACAGCTCTACAATAACTTTATTATTTGAGATTTTTCACAATGCTTTGCACACACATACAAAAACTCAAAAAGTTTTTTTAGGCATTCACAAATGTTCAATATGTGCCCCTTTAGTGATTCGGCAGACATCAAGCCGATAATCAAGTTCCTCCCACACTCGGCGCAGCATGTCCCCATCGATGAGTTCGAAAGCATCATTGATGCGAGCTCGCAGTTCTGGCACGTTTCTTGGTAGAGGAGGTTTAAACACTGAATCTTTCACATAACCCCACAGAAAGAAATCGCATGGGGTTAAGTCGGGAGAGCGTCGAGGCCATGACATGAATTGTTGATCATGATCTCCACCACGACCGATCCATCGGTTTTCCAATCTCCTGTTTAAGAAATGCTTCTGCTTTAGCCTTTTCCGTAAGATTTTCCAAGCTGTCGGCTGTGGTACGTTTAGCTCCCTGCTTGCTTTATTCGTCGACTTCCGCGACTAAGAGTGAAACTTGCCCGCACGCGTTCAACCGTTTCTTCGCTCACTGTAGGCCGACCCGTTGATTTCCCCTTACAGAGGCATCCAGAAGCTTTAAACTGCGCATACCATCTTTGAATGGAGTTAGCAGTTGGTGGATCTTTGTTGAACTTCGTCCTGAAGTGTCGTTGCACTGTTATGACTGACTGATGTGAGGGCATTTCAAGCACGACATACGCTTTCTCGGCTCCTGTCGCCATTTTGTCTCACTGCACTCTCGAACGCTCTGGCGGCAGAACTTTATGAGTTTTTCTATGTATCTGTAGTGTGTCGTGACCATATGTCAATGCATGGAGCTACAGTGAATTTATTAAATCGCTTCAATCATTTGTAATAGCCCTGTATAGTCGGACAATCACCAAGGCTATCATCAAACTAGAACTACGGAACTGGCTTAGGAAACAGCACGTAGAATATTGGACCAAGGTCCATCAACAAAAACATGGTGAGGCAATGATGCCCAAGCCATGTTTTAAAAGATGCTCTGTAATCCTGGGATTGAACACGAAAGAGATCAAACTCATGACTGAACTGATGACCAGCCATGGGAATTTTAAAAAAACCATGGGTATAATGGAAGAAGACCCTAAATGTAGAACCTGTGATGAGGGTCAAGAAACTGCATCACACCTAACCTTCAAATGCATGGCATTGGAGAGCAAAAGATACAGAATCTTCGGGACAACTAGACCTGAAGAAATTGTGTCTAACAAAAAACTGGCAAAGGGACTCCTTGCACTATTTAAGGGCATTGGTTGGCTTTACTAGATATACAGGGAGTGATACCGCACAATAAACTCTGTTTCGGTGCGGGCAGTGGCGGGTTAGACCTAAACTGTTTTAGCTTCCCTGTCAAAATCAAATCAACCTCTTCTCCTAGCTTAGCCACAGCTTTCACTATAGAGTGAATTACTGGGCAAACAATCACCTAAGCTGTGGCTAAGCGATTTCTCCATAATATCCATTCTTCCTGGAGTGTTAACCCGCAAGATAAGAAAGAGAACTTATGTGAAATTTGGAAGGTCAAAGAGATACCGGTGGAAAAGAGATTTTCAGGATTGGTTGTGAGTCCTGTTTGGATGGCTTAGTCAGTAGAGCACTTGCCAGCAAAAGGCAAAGGTCCCAAGTTGAGGATAGGTCTGGCATAGGGTTTTAATATGTCACAAATTTTCAAGCAGTTTAAAAATTTTACAAAATTTAATAATAGACAAGACGTACTAGTTGGAAGCATTACCAGCATTCACAAGGAATGATTTCAGAAAACACAATCAGAAAAAAATTGAATTTTGTGCTTAACTTTTTTTGAGCTCTTGAAGTAGGATGAACACTTGGTTGAGTGTTTTCTGACAACCGAACATTCTGTTCCGTGGATTTGTGTAACTCATGGGGCAAATTATAAAGAATGGGAACATATAGCCCATGACTCTTCCTCATTGCGAAAATCATCAATTTTCTGGACAAAACCTACATATCAGACTGATCAGATGCTGTTTGCCTGTACACACTGCTACAGAGTGGTAGGGCTATGATTGATTTATTCTTCATGATACACTCAACAGCTGATAACTAAACAAAATCTTATACTTGTTCTCCCTGAACATAGTTCAGTCTATAAACACTCTTAGGCCTGTGTATCAATGTAGATTTTATAAAGAGCATAGCCAAGGTTGTTGTGCCAAGGTTGTTGTGGTTGTTGTTGTTCTTGTTGTTGTTGTTGTCTTCAGTCCTGAGACTGGTTTGATGCAGCTCTCCATGCTAATCTATCTTGTGCAAGCTCCTTCATCTCCCAGTACCTACTGCAACCTACATCCTTCTGAATCTGCTTAGTGTATTCATCTCTTGGTCTCCCTCTACGATTTTTACTCTCCACGCTGCCCTCCAATGCTAAATTTGTGATCCCTTGATACCTCAGGACATGTCCTACCAGCCGATCCCTTCTTTTAGTCAAGTTGTGCCACAAACTTCTCTTCTCCCCAATCCTATTCAATACCTCCTCATTAGTTATGTGATCTACCCATCTAATCTTCAGTATTCTTCTGTAACACCACATTTTGAAAGCTTCTATTCTCTTCTTGTCCAAACTATTTATCGTCCATGTTTCACTTCCATACATGGCTACACTCCATACAAATACTTTCAGAAACGACTTCCTGACACTTAAATCTATACTCGATGTTAACAAATTTCTCTTCCTCAGAAACGCTTTCCTTGCCATTGTCAGTCTACATTTTATATCCTCTCTACTTCGACCATCATCAGTTATTTTGCTCCCCAAATAGCAAAACTCCTTTAGTACTTTAAGTGTCTCATTTCCTAATCTAATTCCCTCAGCATCACCCGACTTAATTCGACTACATTCCATTATCCTCGTTTTGCTTTTGTTGATGTTCATCTTATATCCTCCTTTCAATACACTGTCCATTCCGTTTAACTGCTCTTCCAAGTCCTTTGCTGTCTCTGACAGAATTACAATGTCATCGGCGAACCTCAACGTTTTTATTTCTTCTCCATGGACTTTAATACCTACTCCAAATTTTTCTTTTGTTTCCTTTACTGCTTGATCCCGATGAACAACATCGGGGAGAGGCTACAACCCTTCTCCCTCCCTTCCCAACCACTGCTTCGCTTTCATGCCCCTCGACTCTTATAACTGCCGTCTGGTTTCTGTACAAATTGTAAATAGCCTTTCGCTCCCTGTATTTTACCCCTGCCACCTTTAAAATTTGAAAGAGAGTATTCCAGTCAACATTGTCAAAAGCTTTCTCTAAGTCTACAAATGCTAGAAACGTAGGTTTGCCTTTCCTTAATCTTTCTTCTAAGATAAGTCGTAAGGTCAGTATTGCCTCACGTGTTCCAACATTTCTACGGAATCCAAACTGATCTTCCCCGAAATCGGCTTCTACCAGTTTTTCCATTCGTCTGTAAATAATTCGTGTTAGTATTTTGCAGCTGTGACTTATTAAACTGATAGTTTGGTAATTTTTACACCTGTCAACACCTGCTTTCTTTGGGATTGGAATTATTATATTCTTCTTGAAGTCTGGGGGTATTTCGCCTGTCTCGTACATCTTGCTCACCAGATGGACAAGTTTTGTCACGACTGGCTCTCCCAACGCTGTCAGTAGTTCTAATGGAATGTTGTCTACTTCGGGGGCCTTGTTTCGACTCAGGTCTTTCAGTGCTCTGTCAAACTCTTCACGCAGTATCGTATCTCCCATTTCATCTTCATCTACATCCTCTTCCATTTCCATAATATTGTCCTCAAGTACATCGCCCTTGTATAGACCCTCTATATACTCCTTCCACCTTTCTGCTTTCCCCTCTTTGCTTAGAACTGGGTTTCCATCTGACCTCTTGATATTCATACAAGTGGCTCTCTTTTCTCCAAAGGTCTCTTTAATTTTCCTGTAGGCTGTATCTATCTTACCCCTAGTGAGATAAACCTCCACATCCTTACATTTGTCCTCTAGCCATGCCTGCTTAGCCATTTTGCACTTCCTGTCGAACTCATTTTTGAGACGTTTGTATTCCTTTTTGCCTGCTTTTACCCAAGGTAGCTGTCTGATTTATAGTCAACTAAGATGTGCAAGGAATGCAGCGTATGAGTTATTTATTTCTACTGCTAGAGTAAATTTTACACCAGAACAAACTCTATTAATAAGATGAAAAAGTGGAGTCAAATGATAGTGTGAGTCACAGTCTAAAAAAGCAACATAAGTAGGGAGCATCTGAAATTCTTCTTACATTAATTAATTTTGTATGTTACTTTCTTGGAACTATTGTGACTGTTTTATACTGTGTATAATTGTGTATGATAGTAGCAAGAATAGATGGCAGTAATTAATTCAGTGCTCATTCTTCTTCAAGTACAGAGTACAAAATTAATCTGATGTACTATCGGTCTGATAGTTGCCATCAGCTTCAAAATGAGAAAAAAAAAGTTAAGGTTCAGTCTAATGACATAAATTAAACATAGGTAGCATGTAGCCAACTGAAAAAAAAGGAAGATATTATTCTGCAACAAACTTACTCTTGCACACCCTCAGCATTCTCTGTTGCTTCAGCTTCATTCGCATCGGTCTTCAGCAACTGCAATGCTTTAGATATCTGTAGATCCTGGGATACATCTGGTGACGTTTTTAATTTGACAACCACCACCTTATACTTTGGTTTATTTGAAACCTAAAATAAAATTAGTAAAACGTAACATCACATAAAAGTTGTGAAAATATATAATATAGTGTAATAAATTTCTATTTTAGTAAAATAATTCAATTTTATTTTAATGCATTCATCCACTGTCCCTTGGTAGAACCATTTCAGATCGACACCTAACATGAGCTTAATAAGTCAAATACTGATTCATAATAAATACTAATGGAATAACTGCAATTTATCTTGCTTCTTATCCTAGAAAAAATGTTTAATTTTCAAGGAATATTAACACATATACACCTCTCTCCCCAGCTGCTGTTAAAGTGTAACCAGGTGGTACGGGAGTTTGTTTGCAAAACTGAGATCATAACCACCACTATTTATTTCATATCTTTAAGGATTCTTAGCTTTTACATTTTTGGTTCACTGTTCAATTGAGTGCCTGACTGACATGTACCACTGGCCCAAGAAATTGAAAATATCTTTCAAACATTTCTGTTATCTGTATCCAAACTGACTTAAAAAAAAAAAAAAAAAAAAAAAAAAAAAAAAAAAAAATGAGAACTATAAAAATATCAACAACATACCTATACACTACTTTCTTGGTGCTGGCAGAATATAACCAATGAAAGTAAATTGTATAATTCCGGCATTATGGTCATAATGATATTTAAAAAGCAGATATATAAATGGTGACACAAATTTAATGACTTAATGACTGTAAATATAGTCAGTCAGATGTGGAAAGAAATCCAAGCCAGCAGTAGTCAGTAGCCTTTTGTGTGGAAGGAATGGTGCATGCCCTTGCTATCGTCTGTATAAAAAATGAGGATGACAAACAGCAGGACGCTCCAAATAATAATGAAAGGAAGCTTGTATTCCACCAGAAAGAAGGAGTGACCAAGAGCAAATTGGAGGACCAATGAGTAGGATAACTGTATTAAAATGGAAATCAGAAGCTAGAGGAAAAAGCTAAGAACAGAGTTTATGGACAAAGATTGTTGAGCAGGCCAAGGCCAATCAAGGACTGCAATGCCAAAGAGGTAGATGAATGCTATAATTCACACTTTAAGAATATAGAAGCCGGATTCAGTTCACATCAGTCTCAATTTAAATGACTGCTAGGTTGTGCATTAAATGTGTTACTTCTGTCATCATTGCCACTACCACTATCATTGTCATTACTAGTGTTTACCTGAAAAATTGGTGAAAAATTGTTCTGTCATCAACATTTGTTCAGCAGACAGGTAATCTTCACATTTATAAATGTGACTATGATGTGAAGCCTACTCCAATTTTAGCCACTGGATGAAACTGTGCATCCACAATTTTCAATGTGCTATCGAGTGCAGATGTATCATTCTTCTTTCATAAATATTATTTTGGTATAACCCACAAAAGTTGAAAGTGTTTCAATAGGAATAATAAGGTGGTAATCTAAGAAATGAATGTCTATGTTCGAACGTGATTTCCATCAATGTTCAACGTTTCAAACATTACCTTGTCACATTTAATAAGAGAGTACTGAGCTTTGTGATGTCAATTTCCTCTCTGTTAATGCTATTCTTCTTTATATGAAGAAAAGTTTAGCAGGTGATAATCTTACACATTACAATAAGATGCTTATTAACCACTGAACAGTGTTTTGTGGAAGATTTAGGATTAATCTAATTATGGGCAATTTTTTGAAGTTTCCAAGTTAATATAATTGAGCTAATCACAAAATTTATCTTGAAACTTGAATATTAATAATGAATTGGACATGAATGCAATGCCTTTTTTGTAAAATGGTGCAAGTAAATCTCAGTGAAATATATGACTGGGTTCTTGAAATCGCGAAGTCATTTTTTATGTTTCTTCGTTTTCTCCTAATAACTTTTGATTAACTGTCAACTTTCTCCTACTAAATCAGTGGTAACTGTTGCAAAGCCAGCTCCTGACCTAGAAGCAATTCATTTTTTTGAAAAATGGGATTAATATTCTCACAGTTGAGAAATTACTATCCTATTTATGTGAATTATACGTTCTCCATCACAGTTATGAGGACTTTAATATCCCTCCCCAAGCAGATGCAACTGACAGCAGGTTAGAGGCATTACAGCTGTCATCTGTCAGGCACCAACACAGCCATGATCACAGGCTCATTTAGGCAAGGCTGATAGCAGCTCGGATCTAAGAGAGCAGCCACGGCCACGTCTTGTTTAGCATGCTGTATGAGCTCAGTAAAATCTTGCCCAGCTACTATTCGAATATCCACCCTCCTCTGGACATGACTTCCTGGCTTACGTTCTTGGTGTTTACAGTGCTCTGGTCACAACAACCTGGGCTTTGTTCATCAACTACGCATTCGTATCAAGTGCAGACATTTTGGGGGCAATGAGTTCTTACCCTATCATGTTCATGGCGACATGTTCACCTCCAGTTAATGTGCTATGGACCCTAAGTTTATGGAACTCTGGCAGCAATAGCTGTCACTGCAGCAGCATCAGTAGCAGATGTGATCAGGCACGTTATCCCTGACAGGGAGGTCACCACTAAAGTGAAATGTTTCTTCCTACTTTTTCTATCTTGGTGATAAGTGTTGACTGGCAAAAAATGCATTGGTTGTTCTGTAGAATTTTTGCGGGTTAATTCTTCAAAGTACTTGCAATATATTTATGGGTTGTCATATTTTTTGTGCCAAAAGGGTCATTCCAACCAGTGCCCCTTGAACCATGGATCAGCTCTTCTCAGTGGACTACTACTCATTTTGTGTCAACAGATGCTGAAAGATATTTCTGCTGTTCTATGTATCTACTAGAGTAACAAACCAAGACAGTCAGAACTCTATTGCCTATGGTATACAAGTCGAGATGATGACAGATCAACTACATTTGCATGTATCCCAGTCAGACAGAGAATGTATGTCTATTAGAGTCCACCAAGACAGTAACAATTTGTAGCTATATATTTCAAAATCAAATTTTCTTCTCTGATGAACATTTCTTTGATGTCATGGAGGTTACATTCTCTTCATGCCATTCACCCACAGTACCACAGAGCAGACGACTCGATCCCAAAAGCGTCCATTTGTGACTGGCCGATAGTAGCACAGGATTTGTATAGCTCTGATCTGCACAGACCATAAAACACCTCCCACAAGTGTGGTGCTTCTCACTTAACTAATGAGCATCTTTTGTCGGCCAAAGGAGAGCAGGGGAGTGGGACATCTCATTCCCAACATGACATGTCACACTTCATACCCTCCCATTGAGATGAAAGATGTGCTTCTACACTTAATTTTTAAAAATTCTTACCACATTCACAATACAATAATTCTTCACAAAATTTTTAAATATTTTATGTTTTATTAAGTCAAGTTATGTCATTTAGGGACCTGCATAAAGATTCCTTTAAATTCATTTAGTATTTATTGTGAATTTATTAACTAATACTGTTTACGTTTATATTTCTTATACTTAACAATTATACCATTCTATTTCAAATTTGCTGTCCCTTTATACAATTGAAAATTATTTGGACTTTGCTCCTTAGTTAGACATTATTGTATTTCATCATTTATCTCCATTTTCCCTGAGTTTCCTAATTTCCTCCAAGATTGCTCCAGAACTTGGACCATTATGGAATACGGGGAGTAGCTCACATTTGGTTCACCTCTTACTTTAGCAACAGACAGCAAAAGGTCATTATTCACAGTGTTGAGAATGGCTGTGATGTGGGGTACAGTCAAATTGGGGGTGCCCCAGGGATCAGTTTTGGGGCAACTCCTGTTCCTTATTTATATAAATGAAATGCCCTCTAGTATTATGGGTAACTGTAAAATACTTCTGTTTGCTGATGACATTATCTTGGTGGTAAGGGATGTTGTGTGCAACATTGGCTCGGTCTCAACTAGTGCAGTTCATGACATAAGTTCATGGCTTGTAAAAAATAAACTAATGCTAAATCACAGGAAGACTCAGTTTTCACAGTTTCTAATACACAATTCAACAAAACCTGACATTTTAATTTCACAGAATGGGCATATGATTAGTGACACTGAACAGTTCAAATTTCTAGGTGTTCAGAGGATATAGTAAACTGTCGTGGAAAACCCACGTTCAGGATCTTGTTCAAAGACTTTTACTATTAGAACGGTATCTGAAGTAAGTGATAGTTTGACATGAAAAGTAGACTACTTTGCTTATTTTCATTGGATTATGTCATATGGTATCATATTTTGGGGTAACTCTTCCCATTCTAAAAGGATATTTTTGGCTCAGAAATGGGCGGTTCAGGCAATAAGTGGTATAAGTTCACGAACCTCTAGTCAACCCCTGTTCACGAGCCTGGGTATTTTGACATAGGCCTCTCAATATATATATATTCCCTACTGTCATTTCTTGTTAACAATATTAACTTATTCCTAAGAAAAAGCAGCTTTCACTCAGTTAACACTCGGCAGAAATCCAACCTTCATTTGGATTGGACTCTTTAACTTTTGTGCAGAAAGGTGTGCAGTATACCGCTGCATCCATTTTCAATAAGCTACCACAAGAATTCAAAAACCTTAGCAGTAATGCACGCCCTTTCAAATCAAAATTGAACTCATGGGTCACTCCTTCTATTCTGTCGAGGAGTTCCTTGAAAAATTCAGCTGATTCTTGTTGTATTGTTGATTGTGTTTAAGTAAACTTATGGCCTGACTTTTTTGGGTTCATAAACATTTTATTTTTATCTGTTATTACTTTTATGTTGTAATTTCATGTACTGACACGTTCCATGACCTTTAAGATTTGCTCCTCAATTTGGTCCTATGGAACTTGATGTATAAATAAATAAATAAATAATGGATTTAACCAAATATTTTATTTCAGTTTAGCCCCACAGCTGGCAGACATTTATTATCGTACTTCATTTGGTGTATGTCTTGGCAGATGTACCTGTGTTTTGTGCCGACTTAGTACATAAACTATTTCATCTACTTCATTTATATGCCTGAGGAACTATTTCTGACACTGGAATCAACAATATGTTTAACTATACCCAATGTAAGATGCTCGCATCGTTAAATCGAGCTACAAACATACTCAAATTGTGCAAATACAATCAATCAGTTCCATATCACATTAATCTGTTTGGGAGAACGTTGCTTCAATGTGAACATATTCCTTATGCAGGTTTGTATACACATCATTCTACAGGTGGATACTTAACACTTACCCTTCCATTTGATATACAATGTGTTCCTTTTACCACTGTCCCTTCACTACAGTGGTACAGGTCATTCCTCTTTTGGATGTACCCAACCTGTGGTGTAAGTTAACTGTTTCATATGTCCACTTATCCATTATTTCTTAATAAAAAGTGGTACAGGTCATTTCACCCATGAATACATCTGACCTGGGCATAAGACCTCCTTCTCTTCTTTGGATCCACTTACCCCAAAATATCTATGTTGTATTAGGTACACTGAACCATAATTTTTCCATTTCTGTACAAAGTATTTCACCTTACTCATTAACACCACTTTTGGAAGAAGTTACACTCCATTATAATTTGCGCTTTCTGGTTTATTACTATCTGCATTTTTCCACCTTCCTCAAGTCTTTTATTACTGGTTATGTCCCTTAGTATTAACACTACTTTTGGAAGAAGTTACACTCCATTATCATTAACGCTTTCTGGTTTATTACTATCTGCATTTTTCCACCTTCCTCAGGTCTTTTATTACTGGTTATGTCCCTTAGTATTTCTGTGCTTTGATAGCACTAAAATTATTAATTATCCTTGAGTACTTTACACCAAACTTATTCATATGCTGTACACATTTTCTTACACCATAATGTCCGCAGCCTCTGTGAATATACCATATAAAATCGTTCTCTGCTGTTTGTAGAATACACAACCTCCAGGATGACTTACCTTCTTTTGCTCTCCAGAACAATGTATCCTTGTTCCACAACCACAGTGGTTTGACCTCTGTTGCTTTTAGTGTCAGTTTAGGATTGCTTATTTTATGACTAAACTAACTATCCATTTCAACATCTTTTTAAATTCCTATTGCCAGTTTTCTTACTTCATCATTAGTGCAACTTAACCACAGAAAATTTATAGTGAAAATCATCCTGGTCCACTAGTTCACTCCATGTAATTCATACCTACAGACAGTCTAGGTAGTGATCTGGGATGACATTTTGTGACCCTTTGATGTCGATGACTTCTATATGATATTCTAAACAACAATCAGCTCTCCATCAAGAATATTAGTGCTTGATGGCCCAAATAAATGAATATTTTAGATCCCCAACCTAATGTTTGAAGTGTCTGAATACTCCACATAACTGCATGTACATCTTTTTCTATTGCTATGTAGTTTAGCTTGTGTTTACTTAAGCTGTAGCTTGCAAAAGCTACTTTATTTTGTTCTCTTACATTAGAGTGCCATTCCTCTTGAAACAATTCACATGCTATTCTGTATTCTTATTTGTCAGTTGCTAGCCTGAAGCGTTAATTTAATCTTGGATGTTCCGACATGGATACATTCATCAAGGATAACTTAATGTTTTGAAATTCTTCTTGACGTACCCTCATGCCGTATCCACTTTGATTTCTGTTTCAATAAGTATAACAATCTTTGATCCTTCATGGCTTGTCCTTTTATTTACCTGCAATAAAAGACTGCTAATCACAGAAATGAACAAAAGTTCTTTATATTCTGTGCCTTCAAACACTCCTCAATTGAAACTTCTTGCTCTACCGACTGAGCTACCCAAGCAGGACTCACGCCCCATCCTCACAGCTTTAATTCCGCTAGTACCTCGTCTCCTACCTTCCACGGGGCGTGAGTCATGCTTGGGTAGCTCAGTCGGTAGAGCACTTGCCCGTGAAAGGCAAATGTCCGGAGTTCGAATCTCGGTCCGGCACACAGTTTTAATCTGCCAGGAAGTTTCATATCAGCGCACACTCCGCTGCAGAGTGAAAATCTCATTCACTCCTCAACTGTTTGATCTGTTCTACACCAGGTTGTATCCCATGCACATCAACCAGATGTTCCGGGAATTCGAATTCTTCCTTTCCAAAGCAAGATTTCAGTAATTTCATAACAACATCTTTTTCTTGGAGTTTCTTTAAAGTCTTAACTATTCTTCTACAATGCTCATCCCACATTTAAGATACTATCAAAATGTTAACATATACTATTAACTCCTGTAGCAATTCCTTCCCTAGTGCTTCATAGAGTGCTCTTATAAAAGCCAAAACTGAGATGTTCAATCCAAAAGATAAAAGTCAAAATTTACAATTTACTATCATATAGAAATGCTGTGAATTTTCTAAATTCTTCACATACACCAAGTTCAGTTGAATCCACTGAACCAAAATATCTTCAATGCTCAAATTTTACTGAGAAATCATCAATACATACAACTCATTCGCCTTTTGTTCCTGGTTTTTATTTAGTATATGTGTGTCTAACACAAGGTGTACCCCTCTTTGTAAGTTTTCTTACAATTAGTAATGGAGTGTTGTAAATGCGAAGACTCATTTCTATACTTTTATTTTTGACCATTTTATCTAGTTCGTCTTGAACTGCCATTCTTAAAACTAATGGGGTTGGACAAGGTTTATAAAAGAACAGTTCTCTATTCTTAATTTTGAAATGACATACGTAGTTCCCGATCACTCCCAGTTTATCAGAAAATACATCACAAAAAGATTCAAAAATATTACATAGCTCCTCCTTCTGCTATTTGGTTAATACATTGGATTTGTAAGCTCTGCGTTGCAAGAGATTGTCCCTTATCTCTCATTCTGCCGCATTTTCTTCCTTGCTAACAATTTTAGTTTTCGCTATTAAATAAACATTAATAGTTTCATTTTCTATATTAAGTGAATAATTCATCTTAATGGTACTTCATGACATTGTTCATACTTCCAATATAACAGTTCGTTATTCAACAATAATTTTCCTTTATAGGTTATCACCCAATCAATCCCTAACAACATAGGTGAAAGTACATTAGGTGCTACTAATAGAGTTTGCATAAACCTAAAATTATTTATACATAGTGTTCATCTCATCTCCTCTTTAATTACACTGCCTTTAGTCCCAGTGATCCTGATAACAAGTACTCCACTTACTGGCGGCAATATATGACAATGACATTTACTTTTAATGGAGTCTATTAGTTCCTGCAACACCAAAGACATTTCACTCCCTGAATCTATATAAAAGTCTACCTGTCTAAGTCCCACAGTTCTTATTACTACCGGTTCAATCGGTTCCTCTTCTGTAAATTGTTGTTTATTCAATAACCACACTTTCATTGACATAGTTTGCATAGAACAATAAGGTTTTACGCATATGGGCCTATTGCAAAAACGTTACATCTTAGACAGTGGACCTTGTTATAGGATGTTCCCCATTTCCCATCACTACAATAGGGTAATCAGCCTTCCCTAAGCTTTGATTGGAGTATGTCATACTTTGGTTCTTGCTGCTGTCTATGTAGATAGTAATGCTGGGAGTAAACACTTGTATTCTCGTTTGTTGTGGTTCTGGGTGCCATGCATTATTGTTACTATTTTGTTTACTTATACTTATGAGGCATTAATTACCTTCTTACCTCCTTACATTTCTGTTTAGCTATTTATTATCTTCACTATTATTATTTAAAATGTTGCTTCCACAGGTGTACTCATCTCCCTCCTTGTTCAACCGATCTAGTCCTCCAGCAACAGTTAACAGTTCATCAATATTTGTCCAGCCCATGTATACACAATAAGAAAGTTGCCAAATTAATATTTTCACTTGAATGTTTTCATCCAGTGGATTCTCTAAATATTTTGATCAGGCTGAATGGCATTCAATGTACTTCCTTTAGTCCCCCCATGAACAATTATAATACTTGGGGCCTAAAAGTTGTAATGTTAGCTCTTGCTGTGTGATATTAGGCTTTTCCTGTGAATCAACTGTTTGTACTGTTGTCGGGCATCCAGCTGTGTGCAGTCATCTTCTTAACATAATATTTCAACTGTGTATCTTAGTGTCATCTTCAGGTGTCGCTTGTAGAATGAGTGTCTTTTCCCCATCTTGCCTCCTTCATACTTGTACCGACCCCCAGCCTTCCTTCACTGCTGGTCGCATTCCGCGACGGGTGGGGTGGGTGATAGGGGGGCAATGCTCCCAGATACTGAGTGTCAAACCTAGACTCTCAGTATTCCTGTCACCTGCTCCCGGCCAACACTGTGATTTTAGTTGGCTGACTGCTAGGTCCCAAGTTTTGCTGGGAATGAACTGAGTGTCTGTTGATCAACCCATCAGCCACTCATATATCAATAGCCTTCTTCAGAACACAGTCCCAAAATGACGAGGTCTGTCTTAGCACTTCCTTTTCCTGTATTTCTTAGAGTCCCCTGTATCCATGCAGTGTTCCTTACATCTTTCTTTGATTGTCTGTACAGTCTCCCAGATATATGCCTCACTGAGTTTACACGGAATACGGTAAACACTTGGTTTATGTCGCCCCAAGTCATCTTTCACTATACGTAATAGGGCACCTGCTTAGGGAGATGGACAGAAAATGCATTTAATGTTACATCTAGCTAGGATTATGCCGATTTTGTTTGACACTTTGCTTGTGTAAGGCAGATACACCATTGTCTTCTCTTCTTTGTCATTTCCTGTCGGCTGGGCTTGTACATTCTGCCTGAAAGCATGTCAGTTTTATGTCTCATCATATCTGTTCATATTGAAAACATGCTGAAGGATATTAAGCTCCCTCTGTAGGCTTTTTTCGTACAATATTGTGCAGGCCCTTTGTACCAATGATGTAGCCCACCCTTAAGCTGTGAAGGATGATGGCAGCTGACACCATGGAGGTACAAATCAGTGTGGGTAACTTTCCTGTGCACACTGTGTCCTTTAATGCCATCCATTCTGCACTCGACGAAGACATCCAAAAATGTGAGTTTGGCATTCTCTTTCATCTCCATGGTGAATTTGATACTAGGATGCAGAGAGTTCAGATGTTGGAGGAACTCCTGAGTCTTTCACTCCCGTGTGGCCACACCACAAACTTGTCATCAACATATATGAAGAAAGCATGTTGGCTTCAGTGCAGCTTTCTCTTCAAAATCCTCCATAAACACATTTGCCACAATGGGTGACAGAGGGCACCCCACAGTGGTGCTATTCCCATTTGTTCATAAAAGTCGCCACTGAAGAGAAAGAATGTTGATATGGGGACAAATTCAAAAAGATTTGTCACTGTCAGGTTGAATTTCTCCCTGATCAACTTGCGGGAATCAGAATGCGACATTCTGGTAAAGAGTGATGCCACATCAAAGCTCACTGTAAGATCCTAGTCACAGAGGCGTAGTTCTTGCACCTGCTGAATGAAATGTGTGAAGTTCCTGAGTTTATCGACATACGGGCTTAATACTGCTGTTAGATGTTTGGAGAGCTGGTATGTTGGTGTGCCTATGTTGCACACTACAGGACATAGAGCTACGTCCCATTTGTGAATCTTTGGTAAGCCATAAACCATTTTTTAATGCTCTGTTCATTATTGTTTGTTGCATTTAGTCAGGGAGCGTGTCACATGACACCCATTCAAGTTAATCATTGATCTATTCATTTGGTTTTTTTATTACAGAGGGCAGACAATCCTCTGACCAAACACGCCGAGCTACCAAGCCAGCTACAAGCCTTGGTGGAGCAACATCTTGTGGTCAAAGATAAGGTTTACCAAAGATTCACAAATAGGATGTACCTCTATATCCTATAGTATGCAACATAGGTGTACCAACATACAGGCTGGCCAAACATCTAACAGCAGTATTAAGCCCCTACATTGATAACTGTCAGGAATTCTGTACATTTTATTCACAAGGTCCAAGAACTACACCTTAATGACCAGTACATTACGTTGAGCTTCTATGTGGTATCCTTCTTCACCAGAGTGCCACTTCTGAGTCTGTCAGCTTGATCAGGGCGAAATTCAACCCGACAATGACTAACCTCTTCAAATTTGTCCTCACATCAACATTCTTTCTCTTCAGTCACGACTATTATCAACAACCGGATGACAGTGCCACGGGGTGCCCTGTGTCACCATCTGTGGCAATCCTTTTTATGGAGAATTCTGAAGAGAAAGCCCTGGAAACAGTGGCACTGAGGTCAACATGCTTTTTCAGATATGCTGATGACATGTTTGTGATGTGGCCACGTGGGAGTGAAAGATTTCATGAGTTTCTCCAACATCTGAACTCGCTGCACCCTAGTATCAAATTCACCATGGAGATGGAAGAAAATGGTGAACTCACCTTCTTGGATGTCTTCATCAAGTGCAGAATGGATGGCACTATAGGACACAAAGTGCACAGGAAAGTCACCACACAGATTTGTACCACCATACTGCCATTGTCCTTCAAAGCGTGAAGGTGTGCTATGTACAATGATGCACAGGGCCCATGAAATATCAAAAGAAGAAAGCCTATCAATGGAGCTTAACCATCTTAAGCACATTTCCAAGAAAAACATGCTTTCAGGCAGAAATTACAAGCCCAGCAGATAGAAAATGACAACAAAGAGAAGACGATGCATATCTGCCATAGGCTGACAAAGTACTGAACAAAATCGGGAGAATCCTGGCTCAATGTAACATTAAATGCATTTTCCATCCATCTCTTAAAACATGTCCCCTTTTAGGTATGATGAAAGATGACTTTGGGCTCCATAAACCAGGTGTTTACCATATTCCATGTAAATGTGGTACAAAATATATCAAGGAGACTGTACAGACAATTGAAGAAAGATGCAAGGACTACAGAAGACACCCTGAACTTCAGCAACCAACAGAATCTGTGGCTTCAGAGCACTTCATGGCTGTAGGGGACTTCATGAAGCGTGAGGAAACAGAAGTGCTAAGACATCCTTGTTATTCTGGAACTGTGTTGTGAAGGAGCTTATTGAAATACGAATGGCTGATCGACACAGACACTGGGTTCACTCCCAGCATACTATCCACCAGGAGTGACTTCTGTGCCTGATGCATGCCACTGGAGTATTGAGGGACCAAAGTTAGTGCCCAGCATCTGACAGCACTATCCCCCACCATTTCATCTGTTGCAGTGTATGACAGACAGTGGAGCAAGGGGTTGGGAATGATAAAGAGTATAAAGGAGGTGGGATGTAGCAAAGATGCTCATTCTACATGTAGCACCTGCAGATGACAGCAGGGTATATTGCTGAAATATTGTGTTACAAGAATGACTGCACCTAGCTGGAAACCTGACAACAGTACAAACAGCTCTTCCTGTTTCGTTGTTGACTATTAAACTTTTCTGTAAAGTATTCCCAAGACATAAAATCTTCAGAATGGGCTATTCCCCATCCACGTGCATCTTCAATCAAGTAATGGTCTTCCCAGTTTTTAGGCAAAGATCTTGATAACACCCCATCTGGTATAAACTTGAGAAATTGTTCCGAGTTCATTCATGTCCATAACTGTTGTTCACCCAACCATTTGCCTGAACTACTTTCACTAGTTACATTAGGTTTTTTTTCCCCACTTTAAGGCTTGCTGTGTTTTTTCTATGTCTTTCCATCATCTTTGTAACTCTTGCTCACTAATAGTAGATTCACCTGTAGAACTGGGTGTAAGAATAGAGGAATCAATCCTCTCAAGTACTTTTTGTTCTACAAATTCCTGCAATCACTCTTCCAAACTAGACAATGTAGTATATGGACTTGAAATTTCATTAAATGCCTTGCCTTGTACTAATACATCTACTCTTTACTTAGTATCTGAGATTTCTTTATAAATTATTTTTAAATCTTTTGAATTTTGTTAACATGATACTCTGTTTCTTACGTACTAAGTCTCTCTACCCATTTACTTCAGTTTGAGAATCCTTAGTCTATTACTTATGACATTTTCTAAAATAGTAATCCTTGTTCCTTGTATCTTAATCATATTTATTGTTCCCTCTAGTTTATTACTTACTGCTTCCTCTACTTTATTACTTATTATTTCCTCTTATACTTTAACAGTTTCTTCAAATTTTTATTATTATTACTGTCCCGTTGCGCCTTGAGCATCTCCCAAGTTTTACAAGTAAAGCTGTCATATCAACTCCCTGTGCTTCAGTTGGCATTTTACGAATAGTGACTGACGGAGACTGTTAGCAAAACCATGATCATGAAATCACAACATCTGGCACTGAATTCTCACACTACACACAATTTATAATGTCAGTTCTTAATAATGTTCACTATGAACAAATCATAATATTTATCACAAATTTTGACTAGAACATCTCACCCGATGTCTTAACTTTGTGCTGCAGTGAACTACTGTGGATCTGCTGAGACACTGCAGATGCGTCGTGGAGATGAACTATAGTGGATTGACGCTGAAACTGCTGTGATGTAGCAGGCAACAGGTAACTGCATGGCTCCATAGATCGCATGCCGAGTTAAACTGCTGCCATGGGATCTGTCCACTGCTACAAAGACAGCACTCTTCTTCTTTGAACTCGACATAGCTATTCCGTGTTACACCTCCAAATGTGTGTACATGACTCATGTCTACTGTTCCATAGACACAAAAAATGTTGTAATGGCTGACTATGTTCCTCTGAACAACCACAATTTGTATCTTCCCGTTATTCACACAGTTTTTTCCCCCCCCCCCCCCCCCCCCTCCTCATTACAACCAACACAGATGTATCCTTCTCTAATATTTTTACCGATTTGAATCCAACCACACAGCATGTAGACTTTATACTGTTAACTCTGATTGCCCTGGGAAACAATGTATCTTCTTACTTACTTTTGCTAAAAATTATTTTACTCTTCTTTTTTGCCCTTTCTTCAAGCCTCTTTTCTTTTGCATCTTCACTGAGATTGCCAACTGAAATGTTTCTTCCTACTTTTCCTCTTTTGGTGATAAGGTATTGATAGGTAGAAAAGTTCATTAACTGATCTGTAGAATTTTCATACGTTAATTCTTCCAAGGTACTTGCAATATATTTATAGGTCACTGCTTTTCTTCTGATGAAGGCGTCCTGCAGATAAGTGCCCCTTTAACTGTGGATCACAGCTCTTCTCAGTGGACTACTACTTTTGTGTTGAAAGGCGTTGAAAGATATTTCTGTTGGTCAATGTATCTATTGGAACAACACATCAAAATAGTTGGAAACCGATGTACTGGCTATTATATACAATTCTAGATGATGACAGAGTGACTACCTCTGCATGTAATCCATGCAGACAAGACAATGTATGTCTATCGGTGACCATCTAGATAAAATGTATGTCTATCAGTGGCCATCTAGATAATAACAATTTGTACCAATATATTTCAACATCATTTTTCTCTGGCGAGCTTTTTCTTTGATATCATAAAGGTCACATTCTCTCCATGCCATTTACCCATGGCACCTCAAAGCAAATGACTCCACCCAGCAGGTAGAAGGGCCCATCTGCGGCCCAAATTGTCAATAGCACAGCACTGGTACAGCTGCAATCTGGACAAACCATAAAACCTCTGGAAAGTAGGGTACTTCCTACTTACTAACTACCTTAACTCGTGAATATCTTTTCTTGGCCAGTGGAGAGCAGGGGTGTGGGACATCTCATTCTCAGAATGACATTCCACACTTCAAAAGCTTTAGCTAAATCTGGTCTTAGTAAGGATGAAGTAATTAAAATTCTTTTATGCTGCTTCAGAATCTCATTAAGTTTTCACAAGGAATACTCATATTTTGCAAGTTGTCAGTCACCTTCTGCCCCTAAATCCCAGCCCAGTCATGGGGATTCTATTGCTGGCGCACTGTGAGAAACTTAAGTACGTTGATGATTCAGCTCCCTTTCCAATGTCACATGACGTTTTTTGTAATGTTCAAGCAGGTCAGAAATGTCTTCCCTCTGTGGCATCACACAGTACGCCATGCTTCTCCAAAAAGCATCAGTATTGTCTGGAAAGCAGTAGTGAGCATAACAGAAGCTGATGCCCACATCATGCAGCAAACTGCTGGGCATGTGGCAAGCGTGGTAACCTGGCCGTTGTATGTCACCAATGGTCCACTCGCCATGCGCTTCACAGCAGCAGTCAAGGCTGCACAACCCCCAGTTTCTTTGCGCCATGGAAGCTCACTTTGGTTTTGATAAGGTTTGGCCAGTCCTTAAGGCTCCAGCTGGACAATGATGCGGTCATGACTAATCAATGACACGTCACTGGCTCGTTTCGCCTCAGTTTGGACAGGCCCAGTGCCATGTCCTGTCTTACTGGCACAGGTACATTCCTCTCCTCAGAGAGCTGTCATTAGGAGCTAAGTACAACAATGCTGAAGTACAACAATGCTGAATGCATTCTCAATTGCATACACCCCTACCACTCCTTCTGTGCATGCTCCCTTAGTCAAGTATCCCCAGCTCAATGTCTTTTGCTGTAGCCCCACTCCATCAGCCCTTGAGAGGAGGTCCATGTTAATTTAGAGGGACCATTTAAGGGTGCTATATAGTTGCTGGTGATGTGCACCCTCTCAAACTTTCTGTTTGTTATGCACATCTGATCCATCACCACTACCACTGCTACTGTCTGTATCCTTTAGAGGAGTTTCACCACAGACGGAGCACTGTGCACCCTAGTGTCAGACAATGGGCCTAATTTCCGTTGACTCAGTTGAAAGCCTTCTGTTGCTGCAAATGTACTAACAATCTGACCCTTTTCACCTTGCTTCTTCAAACAAGGAGCCTGTGCGGATGGTCCACACCTTCAAGACACAGATGTGCAAGGCCTTGAAGATACTGTTGACCGAGGATGCCTTGCACAGCTTCCTCATGATGTATATGAATATCCCCGACAACAAAGTCAGAACGACCGAAATCCTGCATGGACGCAAGCACTGCACTATGGTAGGCTTCCTGTGTCCCATGCAGTGCGCCCATTAAGCATACATGCCTGCCTACACAAAGAGTGCTCGTGCCTGGGCAGGCACATTTGGCTGGTGTCTGGATTAGACCGAAGTGATTGTCACATGGCAAGGTCGGTGCAACCTGCACGACGTCACAGTCGAGTATGCCCATCTAACACACCACTGAAACTTGCTCCGGCCACAACTGCAGTTGCAATTTTCAACCCAGACCTTGTCTCCAACTCCAACCCCCGACCAGACATCAGGGTCGCCACTAGCTGGCTCTGTTGCCCTTTCCTTGTACCTCCTGCACCTTGGTATGACCTCTGCAACTGCACCCAAGGCTATCGATGGGTGGGTGAGTGGGCCACAGCTTGGGAGCCTGTGGAAATGGAACCGCTCCCTCTGTCACAATCTTCCCACATCCTGGTAGTCCCAGAGAAGTGTACTGCCTTGGGTGCACTGTCATCTTCACAGATCTTGACCAGGCCTCCTGACAGGGTCAGGCTCAAACCTATGGTCCTAGATCCACTGGGTGAGAGCACTGCCTCTCCATCCACTCACGTCCACCAATACCAGAATGGACATCTTCGGCACTATGACTTCAGAGGTGGATGAGGAGCATCCTCACCAGTGAATACTATTGATACAGATCGGTGGCACTACAGTTAGCTTTGCTAGTGGCCACAATCGCAGGGTTACATGGGAGAGACTGATGGCAGTTTGGATTTAACTGAGTAGCCGTGAGCCACTCTTCTTGTATGTCACATAGCTCAGTTAAATCTTGCCTAGCTGCTGCTACTGGGATGTTGGCCCTGCTTCGGACACTGACTTTGTGGTTTGTATTCTAGGCATATATACAGTGCTCTTCTCATAACAATCTTGGCTTGGTTACAAATAATGCATGTGTATCAGGTGCAAACACTTAAAGAATCAGCAATCTTTGACCATTCTATGACCCTCACTGACAGACTACTTCTAACTGTTAACAGTACACATAGTGTCAGTGACCCCCAACTCAGTAATTTACAAATTAAAAGGTTCAGTTAGATCAAATACACCCTTCATTACATGTTAATGACGACTACTGTACTAATTTGATAAGATGACTAAATTTCAATAAAAACACTTGTCTGTCCCAACTCAGAATACTGTTCAAGTGTGTGGAACCTAAACCAAATAGGACTAACAAGTTATACTGAACATAAACAAAGAAGGGCAGCAGAGGCTTTGAAGCAGTCATTCTTCCTGCGCTTCATACAGAATTGGAACACGAAGAAACCCTAACAAGTGGTATAGAGCTAAGTATCCTCTGCCATGTACTTCACAATATTTTGCTACATATTTATGAATACTGTCTTTCCAAAATGTTTCTCCTGAATACCATGTATTTTATGATCACTGCATCTGCATACTAATTACAAAGAACCTGATATATTTGATGAAAACCTCTTTCTTCTTTAACTGAAGTATCAATGTCTGGTGCAAAATTGAGTATTTATAAACAAAAAGCATGGCTTTAAAGTGAAGTCTTTCAATTAGACTCTTTAAGAAAATCTGCTTCTGTACCAGAAGAAAGTTTTCTCTCTGCTGCTGTTGGGCATTTCTTAAATTTTGCACTGTATGATCTGATGAATAACACTAACTCTCCAAAATTATTCTAGTTTCTCAGGATGTACTCTTATTTAACTGCTGATATGTAACTAACTATCCACAAATTTTCTTTCTGTATAACTACATACAAGCTGCCAAATACTAACATAAATTCTTCACACAAGAAAGGAATAACTGGTATAAGCCGACCTCGGGGTAGATCAGTTTGGATTCTGGAGATATGAAGCTACATGAAAAGCAATATTGATGCTGCAATTTCTCTTAGAAGACACGTTAAGGAAAGGCAAACCTACATTTACAGTATTTGCAGACTTACAAAGCCTGACAATGTTGAATGGAATACTCTCTTTGAAATTCTATAGTAGAATATATGGAACACAAGGCTATTTACAAATTGTACGGAAACCAGATGGCAGTTACAGAGGTAGAGGGGGCACAAAAGGGAAACAGTAGTGGAGAAGGAGTGTGACAGGGCTGTAGCCTATCCCTGATTTTATTTACTCTGTACATTGCACAAGCAGTAAAGGAAACAAAGAAAAATTTGGAAAAGAAATTAAAGTTCAGGGAGAAGAAATTACAACTTCTGATGACATTGTAATTCTGACAGAGGCAGCAAAGGGCTAGGCAGCAAAACTGCTGAAGCTGAAGCAGAGAGGATATAAAATTTAGACTGCCAATGGCGAGAAAACTGTTTCTGAGAAGAGAAATTGATTAATATGGAATACAGATTCAAGTGTTAAATCAAATAATGGAAAATGCAGGATGGAATGTAACAATATTATGAAAAGCATACTTGCTACTCGCCATACAGTGGAGACGATGAGTCACAGACAGGCACAACAAAAAGAGTGTCAGAAAGTCAGCTTTCAGCCAACAAGGCCTTTGTTGAAAATACACACACACACACACACACACACACACACACACAAATGCAGCTTGAACACTCATGACCACAGCCTCTGCCAGCTGAAGCCAGACTGCGAGCAGCAGCACATGATGGGAGAGGGAACCAGGTGGTGGGGTTAGGGAGGAGGCTGGGGTGGGGATGGGGAGGTACAGCATGGTAGGGGTGGGAGAAGGTGAACTGCTGCTTGTGGGAGTGTACATTAAATGTTAAGAAGTCTTTTCTAAAGGTATACTAAAGTGTCAAAAAAACTGGTATAGGCATGCATATTCAAATACAGAGATATGTGAACAGGCAGAATACAGCGCCGTGGTCGGCAACGCCTGTACAAGACAATAAGTGTCTGGCACAGTTGTTAAGTTTGGTTACTGCTTCTGCAGTGGCAAGTTATCAAGATTTAAGCGAGTTTGAACATGGTGTAAGAGTCGGTGCAAGGGTGATGGGACACAGCATCTCCGATTAAGGGATTTTCCCATATGACCATTTCACAAGTGTACTGTGAATATCAGGAATCTGGTAAAGCATCAAATCTCCAACATCGCTGTGGCCGGAAAAAGATCCTGCAACAATGGGGCCAACGACGACTGAAGAGAATTCTTCGATGTGACAGAAGCGCAACCCTTCTGCAACCTGCTGCAGATTTCAATGCTGGGCCATCAGCAAGTGTCAGCATGCGAACCACCCAACAAAACTTCATCGATATGGGCTTTTGGAGCTGAAGGCCCACTCGTGTACCCTTGGTGACACAAAGCTTTACACCTAGCCTGGGTCCGTCAACGATGACACTGGACTGTTGATGACTGGAAACATGTTGCCTGGTCGAACAAGTCTCATTTGAAATTGTATCGAGCAGATGGATGTGTACAGGTATGGAGACAACCTCACGAATCCATGGACCCTGCAAGTCAGCAGGGACTGTTGAAGCTGGTGGAGGCTCTGTAATAGTGTGAGGTACGTACAGTTAGAGTGATATGGGACCTACGGTACATCTACATATGACTCTGACAGGTGACACACATGTAAGCATTGTGTCTGATCACCTGCATCTGTTTATGTCCACTGTGCATTCTGATGGGCTTGGGCAATTCTAGCAGGACAATGCGACACCCCACATGTCCTGAATTCCTACAGAGTGGCTCCTGTAACATTCTTCTGAGTTTAAACACTTCCACTGGCTGCCAAACTCCCCAGACATGGACATTATGAGCAAAATTGGGATGCCTTGCAATATGCTGTTCAGAAGAAATCACCACACCCTAGTACTCTTACGGATTTATGGAGTTGTGGTGTCAATTCCCTCCAGCACTACTTCAGATGCTAGTTGAGTCCATCATGCCACATCATGTTGCAGCACTTCTGCATGCTCGCAGAGGCCCTACACGATATTAGGCAGGTGTACCAGTTTCTTTGGTTCTTCATTGCATTTGCCTGGAGTGTAGCCATGTATGGAAGTGATCTATGGACGATTAACAGTTTAGACAAGAAGAAAACAGAAGCTTTTACAATGTGGTGTTACAGAAGAATGCTGAAGATCTGATAGGTAGATCAAGTAACTGATGAGGTACTAAATACAAATGGTGAGGAAAGAAAACTGAGGCACAACTTTACTAAAAGAAAGGATCCATTGATAGTACATTTTCTGAAACATCAAGGGATCACCAGTTTAGTACTGGAGGGAAGTGTGGAGTGTAAAAAATTGTAGAGGGAGATCAAGAGACGAATACAATAATCAGATTTGGAAGGATTTAGGTTGCAGCAGTTACTTGGAGATGATGAGGCATGTGGAGAATAGAGTAGAGAGCTACATCAAATCAGTCATTGGACTAAAGATAAAAACAACAACAGCAGCAGCAGCAGCAACATAAAGTTTTGGAAAAATGAAGAGGAATAGTTGCTAAAATTTGCCCAGGAAGTATACTTTTAAAGTAAAAATAGCGATGGAAACATTTAAGATGATTTTTTTCTCTCTGCTACTACCTGACAAATATTTTAATTGCAGAAAAATGTTTCTTTAATTATTGTCCTTCAGCTTACTGCTCTTAGTGTTCTGGCAATTCATTATGATTTGCATGGATGATAGAGTAATCACATGGAACAGTTCAAGTTTTGTACAATATTTGTGATTTAGAAGCATAAGCATCTTCATATTGTGCTGTATACCATACATGGATATGAATTTTGCACAAATGTAGAGTTAAAGAATGTTGAAGTGTCTGCTCTTTGCCTCTACATTCCTTTCCTGCCCATTATGTTGTCTGTCATAATGAAAACCCTCAATGTCACCACAGCATGGTGAATGGTTTCTTTTATGATAGACTGCAATGAAATAAATGGATACTCATACCACAGAACAGCTTGTAATTTTCCTGTGCTGCATCCTGTCTCATCACAGGCAATTATTTTCAATGTTAATGGACACTGGCATCTACAACCACAATGAATAACGTATGATGGAAAATGTTAATGAAATGAAGCACACATAATACGAAATGAAAATCTGTTGATGAAAAAATAGCACCTTGCATTATCCCACAAATACAGTGAAACACTTGCAAAATAATATTTGAGCAACTGCTATAATAATCACAACAAATCTGTTTTGATTTTTTGCAAGTTTACAGGAAAAAAGTAACCATTATCCATAATGGCTTCATTATGCCTTTCTGGAACATTTTTGACCAGTCTGAATGCACACAAGTTACACCCTAACTGCCTTGAAATAGATCAAGTGACTTTCAATGAGGATGCAAGTTCAAAGTGTTATCTGTTCAACATATTGCTAATTCACAAGTACACTTCACTTTTAAGTTATTCAAGTGGTGGAGCTCTGTACAAGCGAGTTGTGTATTCTGCCGTCTTCTGTTTCTTGATTCACTTGGCAAGAGTTAACTGACTTACGACTACCAAGCATTGCTTGTGGACAGACAAGTTATAACTGCCTCTGGTGTGAATGCATGCAAAACTCATATTATGTATGTGTGTGCTTCTGTGTTTGTGTTCTAAATGTCTCAGTGAAGCTGAAAAGATATCTTGTATTCTAATGTAAATCCTTAAATTATGAAAAAGTGAGGCAAATTTTAGTGGACCAAGAAGAAACAAGCTAAAAACTATATTATACCTTTCTGTCTGTCTGTCTCTAACAAACTAATAGTGTACAGCATTACATACATCTTGTGGCACACGTGTAAATCAACCAACTGTTGAAAAATAAACAACTGGGATGACAAATAGAAACTAAAAATTAAAGAAAATGAATTATTTTGGATGTGTAGTTGTTGGCACTTTTAATATAATAGGCATAGTCCATATCAATTCAGGCAGGCTAAGAAAAAGTCTTACTGTCATAACATCAGATATTATTGAATTTAGCATATGTTAAAATGAATCTTCATAATCTTGGATATTATTGAATTTAGCATATGTTAAAATGAAAGACTAAGTAAGGAACATGTATTTTTTCGCTTTCTCTAAAAAAAATTCTGCGCTGAGATACAGTCCTCCAAAGGCGACACTGCGCATACCATTTTGAAGATGCGAATTTTGGAAAACTTTTTAAAATGCTGTATCTCTGGAACAGTTCTAGATTTTTGTTCTTTTTTTATTTGAAAGATAATTGCTTTAGGATTACAAAGAAATCTCCCATTTGGACTTATCTGTCAAAGTTAAGTTACTACAGCGTTCTGAACTGTTTTAAATAATTTAGGGAAAAAAATTTTTCTCAAAAATGCAAATCCATAAAATTTTGATTTTTTTTTTCTGTTGATCAGTACCATATAGTCTACATTACCTGGAAAGGAGAGCTTTCACTTTTAGGCTGAACAGGTTTTATAAACAAATGAAATTTTTGCCATATATGAAACCTGTTTTATTACCACATAATCACATAACAGGCTCATAAAAATCAAAACCTAGCCTTATTTAACATAATGTTAGTTTTGAAAGACGAGTAAGAGACTTATTTTTCAAGCACTTTAAATGGTTCCAACATAAATGTGAAAGGTCCAAAGATTTAAAGGTTTCAATTTATACAACTTCTGTGCCCTCTGTTTTGCACTGAAATTAGCCAGTCAATGAACTAAAAATGTGTTCCACTGCTTCAGTATCTTCCTTTGATATAGAGTGATACCTTCCTGCTGAACCAATAGGAACTGGGGCACTTAAAATCTTCAAAACATTGCGAACAGGAAGTAAGCACTGATGGCGTTGTTGCTGTCCTTCAGCTGGAAACCTATATCCAGCAGTTGGTCCATGTGGCAGCATAAAGTTCACTACAATTTCGTACACACTACAAAAATACACAATACAAAACTCATAACTGGTGTCTATAATCTCTGCAATCCACCAGTCACAATCATACACATACTCCACAAACATCCCCCTTCCCAGGTTTTGAATATGAATATTATCCTACTGTTTCTGAGGTGTTGGCCCAACAAATGCAATTTCTTCTTTCTTGCTCTTTAAAGTGCATGCAACATGAGTTCGCCCATCACTTTGGACCATTCTTCTTTTTTCTGCTCACAGAATTCTTCAAGTTCCTCTTTGGACAAAAGAATGAGGGCTGTGGATGTATAATCAGTTGCCACAAGCGACTTACTCAATTCAAACAGCTGGTAACAATTTTTAAAATGACTACGAGCACCATCAGAAATAATGATGACCTTCTCTGCCCATTTGCAATTGAAGAATTTTGCGCATTTCTAGCAAAGCATGTGCCGAGTTATGTCCTGTGTCATCACTTATAAATGCAACACTTGTGGTCTTGTTTTGAAAATATTTCACTCCTGTAAAAATTGAAACCTGGTCATTACTCCAATGATACCCTTGCACTTCTTGTGGGAGGATTACAGACCAGTTCTCAGCAAAATCACAGTGAAGCACTAAACGTAGTTCTTCAGCCTGTACACACCGTTTCACTTCTGCAATGTGTTGTTATTGCAATTTCTTCAGATGCTGGGATGTTACTGCTGTCACTGACCACTTACCAAGTTCATCAATGAAACTGTCAAAGGCAACAGTTTTCTTAATTAGTTTATTTTCCTCTCATGTCGCATACACAGAATTATCTGTTACGTCTTCCCGGCCAAGTGTCTGTAAAGACAGACCTCCCTTTCCAGGGCAGTCACCACATTCTTGAAACAACAAACAGGTCTCTCGCTCTATGTCACAGACTACTAATAACTTCACACGACCAACCAAGGTGTCATATGTCACATGCTCCAATAAGTTCTTCAAAGTTACCACACAAACTTCAAAATTTGTGCAGTACATACATAAACACACATCTCTAGGTTGGTATGGAACTATCCACTTAGGTAGTAGTGCACAAAATTTGGATCTTCCAGTATGTGAAGCTGTGTAGTTGCTCTTATAAATTGCAAAAGTTTCTTTAATACTGCAAGTCATGTACCTCTTCACTTTCACAATTTTTTGACTTTCAACTGTTACAGTTATACTGTCTTTTTTTGTTGGCATTCTGGTGAGAACATTCCCATTTATCTTCCAGATAAAATGACTGCACTATTTGAACTTGAACTGCTTCTATAGGATGACCATAATAGAGATCTGGTCTTCCAAAGACTCCTTTTACAGACCTCACATTTCTTGATTTGTTTACCATGCACTTTGATACTGATAGAATGTGGTTCAAAAGTGTTTTCTTAGAAAATGTCTCTGGAATAATAGTTAAAACTAGCACCTTTTCACTGTAGGATGCACAATATTCAACAGCTGAATTGATATTTGTGAAAAATTCCTGACAAGAGGTGCAAGAGTGATTTGGTTCATATTCTTCTGAAAATGGAATTTCTACTTTGAAGATTATGGTCAGTTTTGCTGTAGTGTATTCATCCATAGCTTTAGTAATGTCTCTGCTCTCTCTTGATGTGCAGATCTTATGACTCGACTTCACTGACCACGGTTTCTTAACAGGACTAACACCTACCTCTGTAGTTGACTGATTCAGGGTATTTAATTCTTCCTCTACTGATGCAAAATCTGCATCATCTGCACTGTAGGAGGCTTCATCTAGTTCAAATACTATCACTGTTGTTATTCTGTCAAAACATTTAGAACACAAATAGTCATCACTGGAAACATCTTCACTTGGAAACAGAATTTTTTTTGTCTTATATATCACTCTCTTATGGATATGCAATAGTCAGCATGCTTCACTCTCCTGTGGCCCCATTCAGAAGACATTTCAAACAGTCCTTTTCACAAAACACACTACAACTGCGACAACTGGCAAATTCCTCACGAAAACACAGAACTCACTGGATGGTCCCCGATAGAAAGAAGCCTCTTCAGTAAACAAATTAGCACTGAACAACTAAATACAGAAATCTGCAATGAACAACCATGACAAAGAAACTGACAAGGAACTACAACAAAGTGTAAGAAATATCTGCAACAATGAAAGTGAAAAGAAATAACTGCAACAAAGAAAGTGATAAGAAATAACTGCAACAAAGACAAGAAATAAACATTGTAATAAAGAAATTAGTAAGAAACAACTTCAATGAAGACATACAATACCCTTAAAAGTAAATACCCTTGAGAGAGAGAAAAAAAAAAAAAAAAACCCTGTTCAATTTAAAAATGGAAGCTCTCCTTTACTGAGAATATGGTACTACATGGTACTAATCAACAGAATCAAATATATCTTTACTGGATTGGCATTTTTGGGGAAAAAAAAATCTCTAAATTATAAAAAAAAATACAAAATACAAAAGGCGACAGTAAAAGAACTTTGACAGATATGTCCAAATGGAGGATACTATTGCAATCACAAAGCAATTATCTTTCAAATAAAAAAACTCTAACAAAATATCTATAACTGTTAAAGGGATACAGCATTTTAAAATATTTTCCGAAATTCGCATCTTCAAAATGGTGTTGCAGTGCCATCTTTGGAGGCCCGTATCTTGGGGCAGGAATATTTGGAGAAAACAAAACTTACTCCTGAATTTTAACATATGCTAAATTCAACAACATCCGAGATTATGAAGGTAATCACCCTGCCTGAAGTGATATACAGGTTATGCTAATAAGGAAGAAACAGACAATAAGCAAATGGCAAAAATATAGGAGAAATGCATACATGCTGAACAAAAATATACATCATTCCACATCAGGAGAGAGATATGCCAGGAGACCACTGATGGCTCCAGCTGAGTGGATCATAATTTGATTAAACGTGTCCGTTTTCATTCATTTTAAGAAAGCAAGATAATTTCCTAGTGTCATATATGCAGCCATTTTCTTTGACAATGTTTGTATTTCATTTTTCACTTAATCTATTTGATCTGGTTCTCTATTACCTATGTCCAAAGCGTATCTTACCTTGAAATTTTCATCTCCAAACAGATTAAGAGCCTTGCTAACAGGCAGCGTCACTTCTCCTTTCAGCTTGGATATGTCAAGTGTAGAGAAGTTCTGATCCAGTTTTATACTTATCGGCCACTGTATCCAGGATAAATATGTACAAAGCAAGGTGATTAAGGGTGGCTAAGACCCAACTTCTCTTTACAGCAACATTCAGAAAATGACGAGAAAACAAAGACTATTGCATGCTCAGTTTAAAATTGAATGCAGACAAACATTAATGGCAGCTCATAACCTATAACAAAAGTTGTGTGTGAGACCTACAACAGCGGCAACTACTACTACAGTCAGGCCTTGGTGGAAGATCTTTCGGAGAAAGCCAAAAAAATTATGGCCCAAAACTATAAACTGCTTAAAAAGTTTTTATTAAATTACATGACAATAAGCCCAAAGCCAAAGCTAAACACAGTTTATTTAATCAGGAAGACTTTATTACAATACTAACGTGTCAGTTACACAATCTCTCAAAAGGGTGACAATACGAATAAGCACACTTGGTACTGAGAAATAAACTTCTAAAAGGTGACAAAGTACCAATTCCTGATGCAATTCCATTATGTTTTACTCAGAGTACACTGCAGCTTAATTTTGTTATTAATCTCTCATGCAGCTAACATTTCCAAATGACTGGAAAACAGTATAAGCCAACCCTGTTGAAAGTAAATGTAAACAAAAATTCCACAAACTTTTCCCTTGTAAAAGGAAAACATCGCTGCAAAAACCAAGGCAGTTTTAGGAAGCATTTCTTAAGCAAAACATGGAACCCTTGCTTTACATAAAATATTATGTTCTATACTGATAATGAACAAATATACAATCATATGAACTTTGCCTACAGACAAAATACAACTAGAACTATATTGAAAAATCGATAGAATAACTCTGAGAAATGTTTAAGCAGTAAAGAAAAATCATCTACGCTTTGGTAAAGAAGATCCTTTAAACAGAATTTTTTTTTTCTCCACACACTGTTGATATGGCTGCCTTCACCTTTATTGTATCTAGTGAAGTCAAAAAATTTAGATATCACTATTCATTATGAAGTAGTTCCACAACTGAGAAACTATGAAAGAATGATTTAGCAACCCATGAAAACCTGAAATTACACTTCAGAAATGGGAAAATATTCACTGTTCAGAGAAATCAGCAATCACATTTACTGATAAGGGGAGTCAGCAGAGAACAACTTATAAAACAGATATGACCACTAGAATGCAGTCTTGGACTACAGTAAAGGAAAACCAACTACAGATTAATGTATTGTTGATGACAAGGTCATTATAGATTGAGCACAAGCCTGGATTGGAAGGAAATCAGTCATGCTCTTACCTTCAGAAATTTAAAAAAAAATCACGGAAATCCAAAATCTACCACAGCTACAACTTTGCTTCTGCGGTTTTTTCTCAAAGTTTGAGGCTTTATTGTGAGCATCTTACAAGAAATTTACGTTTCAAAGTACTGGCCATCGCTGGCCACTACTTTCTCCCGTCTTTCAGGTAGCATATGAATCCCACAGTGAAAGAACTGGGCATCTTTCGAGAAGATCCATGCATCGATCCAATTTTGCAATTGTTCATATGACAGGAAGAGCTGGGCATCCAGGTCATGTGCCATTGAACTAAAAAGTTGGTAATCAAAGGGAACAATGTCTGGAGAATACAGCAGGCAGGGTAGGACTTCCCATTTCAATGTTTCCAGCTATGTTTTGGCGGGTTTTGCGACATGGGGTCGAGCACTGTCATGCAGCAAAATCACCTTTTCATGTCTATCGCTGTATTGTGGCCATTAGTGTTTCAGTGATCAGCTCAAACACATCAACTGCTTTTGATAACGATCTCCTGTGATTGTTCCCATCGGTTGCAGTAGCATCGAAAGCTTTCTCTCTTTTACAACAATGCCGGTCTTTAATGACAAAATCACAGTTCTTGAAGTTTGGGAACCATTTTCTGCAAAGTTCTGTTACTAACAAGTGTCTCATCATATGTCTTACCAAGCTTTTTATGAGCCTCAGCTGCAGGTTTCTTCATACCAAAGCAGAAAGTTAAAACCACCCGCAGATGACGAGAACTGGGCTCGTAAGTTGACATATTCAGCTGAGAATAACTTTAAGATGCAATCAAAAATCAACTAATATTTTGATGGAGTTATGTTCTCAAATGCCTAAGCTTACTGTATGACACATACGACCTACGACTTGCATCACTACTTTCCACTAATGCTGTCTACTGCAAAATGGTGGAAGCAAAGTTGTAGACCTAATAAATGGCCAGACATAAATTTGAACTGCCTTCCACCTGAATACAAGTGCAGTATCTCATCATTATGCCAACTAGCTCAGTCAGTTTAGGACAAACAGCTTCACTTTAAATATAATATTCTCTTTTGATGCAATAGGTAGTCCAACATTCGGAGCAATCTACAACAAAGATTGATTCACCTTATCTGACCAACAGTTCAGTTAGTTAAGGAGGCAGCAGTTTTGCATACTTGTCTATGTAACAGTCAACTTCACATTCACATGTGGTTTAATTCTTTGAATCCTAAGGCCTAATGGTTATTTTAATCTATTCATTTTCACAAACAGTTCAAAACGAGAAACTGCCAGCAACAGATGGACATGCGCAACTAATGTACTAATTATGAGTATTTATACAGCAATGTTTATGGTATTCTGAAAGTCACACTATGCTACTCCCCATGCCCATGCTCGGATAAATCAAAATGACACTGATCTCTTATTGTCCAAGGGCAGAAACGGTGATTTGTTTTGCTGCAGTAGCTCTCAGCTCTGATGTAAATACTAAGACTTCCTATAGCAAGTATAAATTTTAATCAAATTCTTTTCAGCATTAAGTTGCATTATTTTGATACTAAAATTACAATTAAAATTGACATTTAGAATGTGTTTGCTGCAATTCTCTTCTGGGCAATTAAACTGCTGGGTTCTGGGTATAGTCTTGCCAATATATGGCCTTGTTTCACTTGTCATGTGATACCCACTGTTACTTTCCTCTACATCAATGGACAATTAAAGGTCAAAATGCTTGTAGAGGCATGGCTGTGCAGAAGGCTATTCCTGTGCTACACTAGCAGCTGAGTGGCAGGCAACAGTGAATCAGCAGGCCACCGTTTCCCCGCCACAATACATTGATGCCACATGGCAGTTCTCTTGTAACTACCTTTTCATGCTGGTACATCTAGGCTCCTCTGTTGCACCAGCATTGTTTGCTACTGTAGCACAGGCAACAGATTTCTGGACAGCCACTTCTGCACAGGCATACTGAATTTCAATTGTCCAATGGCGTTCAGGAAAGTGACATCACCCATCACATAACATGATATAGGATGGTATATAGAGAATACCACCCCAAAAACACCAATTTACAATCCCTGAAGAGGACCACTGCACAGACAATCGAAAATCAGTTTTAATAGTGTTTTTTAGTTTCAAAATGATGCAATAATTCCCAAAGAGATTTCATTCAATTTCATCTGGTAGAAATTTTCAGTCCAAGGTAATTTCAAAAAATGCAGTTTCTTCAAAAACCTTTGAAAACATTAAATGTTCTCTATCCAGATAAATTACTTATAGTGCAGTGAATACACACTATAATAATAGCAATTTATTTCTCACCAGTGAACATTCCCATCTATGGTAAGTGATTGTTACAATTAATGAAAGGACCGAAATGCTTCACTAAGTAGCTTTCTCGTCCAATGATGGACACAGACATTCCAGCTATCTTAATAATCTGCCACAAGTATTTGTACGATTCAAAACAATGATAAGAATCACGTCAAAGCTCTGACAAACCACAAGTGCAGTACAAAATTCTTGATATACACTACTAAGAGTATGTCTTCAAAAGCAACCCTAATTCTAAAAGCTGGTCTTCAGATTTAAAATTTGTGACAAGTTAAAGCTGTGTATTGAAGAGTGACATTAATTAGAAGATCTCTGCCTATGAAAATCATGTTCAAATGTTCAACACACAGTTTCCACGTGACAAAATTTCTCATTGTAGTACATACTCTGCTGAACGATATGAAAAATTAATCTCTGGCAATTGCATAATGTCAAAAAGATTGGGTGTAGATGAGAATATTTTGATGGGTTCTATCAAGTTTCAACACTTTCTTACATCTGTATGTCCACCTGCTCTATCACAGACTGAACGCTTGCTGGAACAGAGCACTTTCTAAGCTTCTCTACATTGAAAGAAGACTGAATGGCTGTCCCATACATTCCTTCATGTTGAAAAATTCTACTGACACTCCCCCGTTCATCTTCTTCTCCCCTTGTCCTCACAACAGGCAAGTGCCTCTCCTCCCGGGGGGGCTAACTGATCTGCCTCTTTGATCCAACCCTCCCAAACCTATCCCTCTTTCCTCCTCAGGAAAGGAACTAACAGTTCTGAAAGATAAAAAGTTGTTTTAAGTATCTTGTCCATTGGCAGTATCTAGAATTTTGACTTTCAAATGTTAGCCATTTTGTCTCATTGTAATTTTATAGTTTTCTAGGTTGAGATTTTCTTTGATACAATTTCTTCATTTGCACCATATATGACTAAAATCAGAAGTATGTAACTCATATTTGGAGATGAAGTAGATATTCAAAGAAAGGAATAAAAGTTGGGATTCCAATGTTCTTTCAGCACTGAGATTGTAAGGAAGAAAAAGGTAGCTCAGCTGAGTAACAATGGGTACAGAAATTCACCATGGATTTTGTTAATGCACCATCTTGCAGCAACAAAAGGTGCATACATTTTCATTGCTTTCTCTTACCCCAGTTTATTAGTCACAAAACTACTTTAGGCACGGTACAGTGTTTTCCTCATTGTAAAGATACATTAAGTTACAGAAGAAAAGACCCTAAGGTAGTTCAGGAAATAAATGTAATAATATGCAAGCCCTCTCTCTGCAAACCTGCTGCACTTTCCTCCACAATGTCGCAAACATGTTTTACATCTTCACTTTCTACAAGCCACCAATGGTGTACAGAATAATGCATCAAGCTATGCACATAGTCATTCTGGACTACCAGCTACACCAGCTATGAACCAGACTAGAGGTTTAATGTAGTATTGGTTTTATGCACAGATGTATGTTGTGCTTTCTACTTTTCTAGTCAAAATATTAATTGCTGGTTCATTACTCCACTACAAGCTAAACTGTGAAATGATATACTGATTGGAAATGTGAATGCTGTTCCTCTGACTGATGGTGCTGTAGCTGAAATGACTTGTCTACTTCTGTAACTAATACAGCACATGGTGTTTCAAACAGATTCATCCAATTTAGCAACATTATATTTTCCACATGAATGAAAATAGAAAATAGGGATGAATTTTATTTTATGTATCAAACCTAAAAGATTACCTCGGCAGCAGTTGTTAAGTTGCCAGTTCACATGTAGCTGTCAGAAGGGGTCTTTCTGGCGCAGCTACCTTACTTGCTCTCTTGTTCATTATACAATGTGCATCATATCGAAATGGCAATAAGAAGTGTTATATGCTTTCAATTTCAACAGGTGTTACAAGGGTGAATCAAATATAACCAATTTTTTTGGTAAGGTTGTTTAAGCTTCACAAAAATTCACAAAAACAAACTTACTTTTCTATCTAGTCTCCTGAATGGCAAACACTTTTTCCCACGTGCCACCCTACCTAAAACCTCTTTCCTCATTACCTTAGCCAGCTTCATCCTGACCCACAACTTCTTCACTTTTGAAGGCCAGACATACCAACAATTAAAGGGAACAGCCATGGGTACCAGGATGGCCCCCTCGTACGCCAACCTATTCATGGGTCACTTAGAGGAAGCCTTCTTGGTTACCCAGGCCTGCCAACCCAAAGTTTGGTACAGATTTATTGATGACATCTTCATGATCTGGACTCACAGTGAAGAAGAACTCCAGAATTTCCTCTCCAACCTCAACTCCTTTGGTTCCATCAGATTCACCTGGTCCTACTCTAAATTCCATGCCACTTTCCTTGACGTTGACCTCCATCTGTCCAATGGCCAGCTTCACACGTCCGTCCACATCTAACCCACCAACAAGCAACAGTACCTCCATTATGACAGCTGCCACCCATTCCACATCAAATGGTCCCTTCCCTACAGCCTAGGTCTTCGTGGCAAACGAATCTGCTCCAGTCCGGAATCCCTTTAGCATTACACCAACAACCTGAAAACAGCTTTCGCATCCCGCAACTACCCTCCCGACCTGGTACAGAAGCAAATAACCAGAGCCACTTCCTCATCCCTTCAAACCCAGAACCTCCCCCAGAAGAACTCCAAAAGTGCCCCACTTGTGACAGGATACTTTCCGGGACTGGATCAGACTCTGAATGTGGCTCTCCAGCAGGAATATGACTTCCTCAAATCCTGCCCTGAAATGAGATCCATCCTTCATGAAATCCTCCCCACTCCACCAAGAGTGTCTTTCCGCTGTCCACCTAACCTTCATAACCTCTTAGTTCATCCCTATGAAATCCCCAAACCACCTTCCCTACCCTCTGGCTCCTACCCTTGTAGCTGCCCCCGGTGTAAAACCTGTCCCATGCACCCTCCCACCACCACCTACTCCAGTCCTGTAACCCGGAAGGTGTATACGATCAATGGCAGAGCCACGTGTGAAAGCACCCACGTGATTTACCAACTGACCTGCCTGCACTGTGATGCTTTCTATGTGGGAATGACCAGCAACAAGCTGTCCATTCGCATGAATGGACACAGGCAGACAGTGTTTGTTGGTAATGAGGATCACCCTGTGGCTAAACATGCCTTGGTGCACGGCCAGCACATCTTGGCACAGTGTTACACCATCCGGGTTATCTGGATACTTCCCACTACCACCAACCCGTCAGAACTCCGGAGATGGGAACTTGCCTTCAGTATATCCTCTCTTCTCGTTATCCGCCAGGCCTCAACAGTTGCCGCCACTCATACCTCACCTGTCTTTCAACAACATCTTTGCCTCTTTACTTCCACCTCGACTGACATCTCTGCCCAAACTCTTTGCCTTTACAAATGTCTGCTTGTGTCTGTGTATGTGCGGATGGATATGTGTGTGTGTGTGTGTGTGTGCGTGCACGCGCGAGTGTGTACCTGTCCTTTTTTCCCCTAAGGTAAGTCTTTCCGCTCCCGAGATTGGAATGACTCCTTACCCTCTTCCTTAAAACCCTCATCCTTTCGTCTTTCCCTCTCCTTCCCTCTTTCCTGATGAAGCAACTGTTTGTTGCGAAAGCTTGAATTTTGTGTGTATGTTTGTATGTCTATCGACCTGCCAGCGCTTTTATCCATCCACACCCTAAGGTAAGTCTTTCCGCTCCCCGGATTGGAATGACTCCTTACCCTCTCCATTAAAACCCACATCCTTTCATCTTTCCCTCTCCTTCCCTCCTTCCTGACGAAGCAACCGTTGGTTGCGAAAGCTTGAATTTTGTGTGTATGTTTGTGTGTCTATCAACCTGCCAGCACTTTCGTTTGGTAAGTCACGTCATCTTTTATCAAACAGAAGATGTAGTCTAGTGAAATCAGATGTCTATCTGAAACACTCTGTAGCTTCAACATTCATGGAAAATACGGTGAAGATTACCAGACTTCTCTTTCCACTCTGCTACATATCATGAGGAATGCCAATTTAGCCAATCAATTATAATAAAATAATGCCCATGGAATAAGGGAAGAAGACTTGCAGCTGAGACTCAGCATTCGTGGTTCAGAATGTCACACTAATGCTGCAACACACAAGTGTACTGAAGCATTTGGTAGGTTACATTGCCTTCATATGAAAGCACACTAATAGTCTGCTGGCAAATAAAACATGAAATTGTCACCTTGGTGCAAAGAAAATCAAAAATCATGACTGAATCACTTTGATTCCTATAGTGACCTTCACTTTTCCAAGACTCAAATGGCTGGCTACAGTAATAGTGGTTGAGACTATTTTTGCAGCCTTCCACAGAAAATGTAAATAAACCACACAAAAAATTTGTCATGCCCCCAGGAGACAGCATACAAATATTGTGAAATACAGCCTCAAACCAGTCAGGAAATCCATAAGTTTCTTGACGTTCACCATATTGAGCTGAAGCCACACATCAATGATTACATCTTGCAGAGTTACCAAATTCAAGGAATAGAGACTGCTACATTTCATTCCCCGTTCCAAATATTCACACACATTTTCTACACGATTAACAAGGGGAGGCCACGAGATTTGGATCACAGATTTATTTCAAATATTGCGCACTATGAATAGTTCATTAGGACAACAAAATATGCAAGTAGTGAGGTGTACTACTTAGGTGATTTCGAGACTATCACAAAAGATGTTTTACGCTTCAATGATGTACTGGTGCAGTATGAAACTGAGCGTGGGATAGCAGCGGTCTAGTGGTTACGATTCATATTTTGTACTGCACGGCTCGCTGAGTTCAATCCTGCATATCTTCTTTTACTTTAATTTATATCTTTTTCAGTGTTAGTCATATTATTTCACATATATTACATATGAATGGTTATGTAATGCAAAGGCATTTATATCAGCACGAACTTTTATTGAATTTCCAATGTTATTTGGCTGTTTACTAATTTTTATTATTGCAAGAGAAATTACATTATTCTTGAAGAATCAAGTGAAGCAAGATAGCTAGCTATTCTGTTTATTACTATTGCCGGTTTCGACAGATCTATGCTGTCATCATTGGATCTTATAACATTATTAGTTGAACATGCTTGTTACAATACTGAAAGTCACATAGGAATGTTGTGTCAATAATGTTACAAGATCAGATTATGACAACATAGATCTGTTGAAACTGGTCACAGTAACTGCTAGTGACCTAGGATAACTTGATCCTTCAAGAATAGTCTAACTTTCAGAATACCCTCAAACTGATGAAGTGTCAAACATATATAACAATAAATATTACTTGGCTTCTATTTCTACAGACAAGTTACAAAATTTTGAAGCATCTTCAAATTTGTTCATATCTGACTGACAATGAACAAGAAACTGCATCCCGTGAAGATGCCATGAAAACACATTCCATCGTACCTCTCCAATTTGCAGCACCGATATTTATGAAAATTTATTACACATGGTCTGAATCTAAATTGTTGGAAGAAAGAGAAATTTTTCAAAATGTCTATGAGGTTTAGTTATCCTTAGAAATTCTGAAGACTCCTTGTGCATTCATTCATTCAATGTAGAAGATGTCATTTTAATTTCTGTTTTTGATGTCTGTACAAAAAATATCATCCTGCAATTTGTAAAGTTGAAAACACATACGATGATTAATCATGCATTACCTTCATATAACTCATTGTATTATTAAATTGAGTTATCCACATCTTTATTTATTGATATCTGACTTGGACTTTCCAAGACTGCCCCTCATCCGTGAAACCTGTGCCTACAGACCGAAGCAACCAGGTGCAAGCAGTTCTTGGTACCTTACTCAAACGCAGGTATAAGGGATTTCAGAAATCACAACAGGCACACATTTCCAGGAAAACTTTACACGTTTGGTCATTTACTTTTTGATATTTATAAATATAATATTTGTTGTGATGATAAATATTAGCAAACAACCAAATAAAATTGGAAATGCACTAAAAATTCACATTTCGTTTCATCATATTACCTTGCAAATGTACTGTATTCGAAATAATATGACTATTGCTGGGGGTGGGGGGGGAGGGGGGGGGGGATGAGTAGGACTCGATACAATGATCCACAGGTTACAGAGCTTGAACACCAACAACATGACCACCGGCATCCCACGGTCCAGGTTGAGAGGTCCTAGTACATCAATAACGTGTAAAATTTCTCTTGCAATTTTCTTAACAGTGCTTAAGTAGTACGGCGTACCACTTACACATTATGTTGTCCTAATGGACTATTAAAAGTGTGCAAAGTCTGTAGTGAATCCATGATCCTAACATTGTGGCCTGCACTTGTAAGTTTGGATGATTTTTCGAGGTACTGGAGTGAGAGAGAGAGAGAGAGAGAGAGAGAGAGAGAGTGTGCGCGTGCGCGAAGTGCTCGTGTGCAGGTTCATCGAAACAGGAACACATGCATGGAGTTTATCAAACACAGATCTTGTCACCTCAGAAGATTGAAGTGTCTACAGGATACTCATCACGAAGACGTAAAAGGAAGGCAGTACTTGGCCATTGAGATTGTTGAAATAAACGTCCTCATTTGCTCATGTTCACAGTAATCTGAATGAGTGGGTCCAAGTTATGACACAAAAAACACTCCCTAAACGCCACTGAACCATGTCTGATCTCAACTACACCCTCCACATGCTAAAAGTTAGATGCTTCATAGAGCCCTCGGTTCACTTGATGCTCTGAGGCATTTGAAGAGGGTCAAATTCGTAACTCATCAGACTACACTACAAACTTCCAGTCAGTTACTGCCCAGTTTCTGGAGTTATTGGACCCACTGAATATGTGCAGCTTTATGTAACATTGTAAGCTACGCCCTTCTGCAAGCATTTGGCTCCAAATGAATACTGGATGCAGCTCCATTGGCAATGTTCACAAATCGGTCAGTATGGGCCAGCAGCAATTCCTGTCGGGTTTGAAACCAATTGTCACTGACAAGATGTGACACTCATTTCCAGTTCCTGTCAGTTTTTATATTTTTACGACCACTGTTCTTGCATAGTGTTACATGGCTGAGAGTGGTATAACATTCCTTTTAGATACAAGAAAAGAGGATTAATTGCGACAAACAGGTTACGTTGATCCCCCACCATCAAAGTAATAGGTTCCTGTAATTCATTAATAGTTCCACATAGAATGTAAAGCATGCTGAAACCTGTAAAACATGAAACCAGAGTACAAAAAGCATGCGAATACTGAAAAGGGGCTCTTGTTACAGTTTAAAGTGTTTGCTTCACCACAGGTACATGGATGTCTAAAAATGATGGTACTAACAAGGGAACCTCCCCATCGCACCCCCCTCAGATTTAGTTATAAGTTGGCACAGTGGATAGGCCTTGAAAAACGGAACACAGATCAATCGAGGAAACAGGAAGAAGTTGTGCGGAACTATGAAAAAAATAAGCAAAGTATACAAACTGAGTAGTCCATGTGCAAGATAGTCAACATCAAGGATGGTGTGAAGTGAGGAGCACCGTGGTCCCGTGGTTAGCGTGAGCAGCTGCGGACCGAGAGGTCCTTGGTTCTAGTCTTCCCTCGAGTGAAAAGTTTAATTTTTTATTTTCGCAAAGTTATGATCTGTCCGTTTGTTCATTGACGTCTCTGTTCACTGTAATAAGTTGTGTCTGTGTTTTGCGACCGCACCGCAAAACCGTACGATTAGTAGACGAAAGGACGTGCCTCTCCAATGGGAACCGAAAACATTTGATTGCAAGTTCATAGGTCAATCGATTCGTCCACAGGAAAACACGTCTGATATATTCTATACAACACTGGTGACGGCATGTGCGTCACATGACAGGAATATGTTGTCGACCCAACTAACTTGTACACTTGGGGAATGGGTAAAAAGAGTCTTCTACCTTGCCCGATTTAGGTTTTCTTGTGAATGTGATAATCACTCCCAAAAAAGTGATGAAAACATAACGGACGGACAGATAATAACTGTCTGAAAATAAAAAATCTAACTTTTCACTCGAGGGAAGACTTGAACCGAGGACCCCTCGTTCCGCAGCTGCTTATGCTAACCACGGGACCACGGCGCTCCTCACTTCACACTCTCCTTGATGTTGCATATCTTGCGCATGGGCTACTCAGTTTGTATATTTTGCTTATTTTTTTCGTAGTTCCACACAACTTCTTCCTGTTTTCTCGATTGATCTGTTTTCAATTTTTCAAGGCCTTTCCACTGTGTCAACTTATAACTAAATCTGAGGGGGATGTGATGGGGAGGTTCCCTAGTAAGTTACACAGCTGTGACTGCACATTTCGTAATAGATTCCTCACCGTCATTTTGAAACATAGCTTTTGACTACAAATATTGCACTACACACTTCACTTACTTTCATCTCTTACAGAAAAACAGCTGCAATGCAACATTCTGAAGGGATGAAGATGTTGCAAGTGTGCAAATAATATCCTGACCACATGGAACTACTTTGTTCATAGATGATGATCACAACCAACTTCAGATAAAATTCTATGTAAAATTTCTATACTTAATTTTATTATAGTTTATTAAATTTGTGTAATATGGGAGTAGAACCATTATGAAGAATGCACAACACATTTGGAGCTGTAAACCTATCACAGCTTCTGCAATGCAACAGAGGCATTGCTTGTACAACGGAATGCATCTGCATTCAATAATCCATGTCTTTTAACAGTTATTGAAAGAACATATATTCCAGCCATGATTAATGCTCACAAGCTATTAAAGAGTCACATCTACCATACTGAACAGCTGTGATGTAACATTCCAAAGGGACAAAGATGTTGCAGGTATGTGAACAGCACCCTGGTCACTGTGAGCTATCTGTGCGTAACAGGTTGGGCAATGGAATTTTGCTGCTGCCCGTTAGAGTGACAAGGCACAAATGGTATCAATTACCTCAAAAGTATTGAAATTTCAACATCAAGAAGAAAAACATTGTAATAAAAACTGAAACGTTGCCTTTTTGCTTTCCAAAACTGAAGTGAATGGTGGAAACTCACTTTTCTATGGTTGAATTCTACCCAGTTAAAAAATTCAATAGGATTAAGTGTGGAACGTATTATTTGCTTTATAGGTACCACTCAGTAACAGTGTTATTATAACATCTACATAAATACTGCCCACTCTAGTCGACACTGCACAGTAGTTGTTGATACACCAATTAAACATGCAACTTCATTTGTGGTTTGGTCTAAGCACATCCTTTTGACATTCTATCATGTGTCAACATTGACTCATGTTACTGCCTTGAGTAACTTACATAGATGGTGGGAGTCACTGACCACCTGGTATCATTTCTACACTACCTACAGCAATCCATAGTAACCAGTGTGTTCTTTTAGGAGTGATTAATATTTAGCCCAGCAGTGTCTGAATGGTTCATGGAAACCAATATCCAATGCACATTTAATAAAAATCAATAGGAAACTAATTTTCTTGTGTTATCATACATCTGAACAGGAAGGCTACATGGGAGGCTATTAAACAAAATACAGCACAAAGCCAGCCTGAAAATACAGCATGACAGCACCTCTGCACTGTACCGTCTTTGACAACCAATGATTAAACATAGCTCTCTTAGGTTATAACATAAGATCTATGTTATTTAATAAATGAAGGAGCCATTTTTCAAATTCAGCTCTATGCCTAATAAGTGCTTTTCTCACAAAGGAAAATCCAGTATGAAATAGTGATCATATTTGAAAAGGGTAGACTGCTACTCATCATACAGAGGAGATGCTGACTCGCAGACAGGCATAACAGAAAGACTGCTATACATTAGAACTTTCGTCCAAAATGCCTTCTTCTAAAGTAGCACACACACACACACACACACACACACACACACAACACAAACACACAAAAGCATAACTCGCACATGCCTGACCAATCTTTCTGGACTCTGAGGCCAAACTACGCACAGCAACTGTGCCTTATGGGAGAAGCAATCTTTGGGCAGTGGGGGTAAGACCACCAACAAACCGGGGCCAAGACATAGCTGGACCACTCGGTTACTGAACATGCTACCCAAAACCACATGCTTTACTTCAATGACTGCTTCACACTGTTCTTCATCTGGGTCCTTCTTAGCAATACCAACTTCTCTGAATTACACTGGTGGGAGCTACTTCTACAAGATACTGTACATTCCTATAAGCCCCATGCCTCAACCTTTGTTAGTCCCAGCCCTTCACCCGCCTATTCCCTTCCCTGCTCCCACTCCAGTGCTGCATAGTCTTCTATTCCACGAACACATCTATTTATCTTTGTCCCCTCCTCTACTTCTTTCCTTTTCCACTCTTCCCCCCCTCCCCCCAAACTCCAAACTGCCTGACTGCCCTATCCAGTCCCCAACACCTCCCTGCATGCTCCCAAATGCAGCACTACACCTTCCCCCACACCTACCCTGCCCCCACACCTGCCTGTTCTTACACCCATCACCAACAGATTGCTCCTCCTATCAAGAACTCAAGCACAGCGGCCATGTGCTTGTGTATGACTTGTGCTTGTGTGTGTGTGTGTGTGTGTGTGTGTGTGTGTGTGTGTGTGAGAGAGAGAGAGAGAGAGAGAGAGAGAGAGAGGGAGGGAGACCTTGAGCTGTCTGCACACATATGATGTCATACACTACATTATCATTATTTTACAGCATGAAGCTGACATCCAGTATCAATGGGTTCAGCTGATTCAAAAAATGAATGAGTGTATTGGTTGTAGAGTTTTGTTTTCAATTTTTCCATACTGTTGTTAGGGCCCTTTTATCTCAAGGTGAATAAGTACATGATTACATAACTTGAGTGATTAATCTCATTAAATTGGATGTTAAATCAAGACGTGTCTTTAATTTTTTTGGAAAAGAGAAAGAAGAGAAGTGTGCCTCTGAAACTGGATTAGCTCCCTAAATACCACGGCCTATGGATTGTTTCCAGAACTAACCTTTCACTCTGCAGCACTGTGCGTATTTTTTTGAAATTTCCTAACCATTCTCAATATTCAAAACGACAGATAGGGGCACAGTTTTAGCTCACTACTGCCCAGTGCCATCTGAGAGCACCATCAAATCAAATGTGAAGTTCATCTCCTTTTCTTTTTCAATCAAAGATATGATTCTTGGTATGCAAGCAACATCACACATAAAAACAGGATTTTTCCAGGGTTCTGTTGGTGATAGAAAGGTGACATCGACAATTTTGGATAGCCCTTGGGCCAAGGACCATTTGTATACCAAAGAGAAGAATCGTCTTACTGTAACTATCCTACAGTACATGGTCAAAGATTGTATATTACACAATGCCTTGGGAAATCCAGGATGGAATGTAACAATATTGTGAGAAGCTAAGTTGCTACTCACTATATAGCAGAGATGCTGAGTTGCAGTTAGGCGCAACAAAAAGACTGTCACAAATAAAGCTTTCGCCCGTAAGGCCTTCATCAACAATAGACGACACACACACACACACACACACACACACACACGCACGCACGCACGCACACAAACGCAACTAACACACTCGACTGCAGTCTCAGGCCTGTGCGTGTGTCTATTGTTGACGAAGGCCTTACTGGCCGAAAACTTTATTTGTGACAGTCATTTTTTGTGCCTATCTGCGACTCAGTATCTCCGCTATATGGTGAGTAGCAACTCTCCTTTTTATACTATTGTTACACTTCCTTAGGCTTAGACAGCTACACTTCCTTGGGCTTAGAGAAATGGATCAAATCAGTTCATTCTTTTTTAATTAGTTGTGGTCTATGGTGCACCTTCAGGGGTTTGTGGAGGCACCATTTAGTTCATGGACGGTTCCTGTGTGGGGGGGGGAGAGCCGCTTTCACCTTTTTCTCACTGTCAACACCACATATCTAAATAAGTAACCACAGAAAATTGCTCAGATTTTAATGGTACATTTTGTAGGCATTTATTTAGAACTGCTGTCTTTGCGTTTTCAAACACCTTTATCGGTTAACAACAAACGCCACCAAATCATGGCTTTTGGGTACCACAACTGATCAGTGGATTCCAAAGAAGCTGTACACAGCAACAGGTTGTAATTTTTAAGATACATTCCTAGATCCCAATCACGAGCAAACTTGAAAATTTTATTTTATATGAGAGATAGAGGTTGAATGTTACTCTATTTTTTCATGTAAAATGCCTATAAAAAACCAGTGCGAGATGAAAATGTAGTTTATAAAGTGATATAGCACAGGAAAATAAGCTGTAAAGTGTCTCTTTTATCATCACAAGGGTTCTGGGAACCCCATGTTGCGGTACTGAAGCACATGCAAAGTTATTGTGCACATAAAACCCAGCTCAAATGTAAAATTACTTTCATGTTACTTCAATTTCACATACATAAACTTTCAAAATTTTACTGACCTATAACGTTCTTCTCATATTTAAGTGACATGCCCTGCTGCAGAAAGGAAAAAAATGGAACCAGCAGAAAAACGGTTCTACTGAAGTACAAAAAAGGCAAATATGCTACTATTTGAAAGACTGACTGAAAATTGGGATACCACCTGTCTCATTCTACCTTCCTCACCATCTCTAAAAGCGTTCCCAAAGATTTTGACATGCAAACATATTAACACGTTTTTATGCTCAGAGAGGAGGAGACAGTGGCAGTGGGGAAGAGACGAAAAAGTAAAAAATATAAAATGGCTCTGAGCACTATGGGACTTAACATCTGAGGTCATCAGTCCCCTAGAACTTAGAACTACTTAAACCTAACTAACCTAAGGACGTCACACACATCCATGCCCAAGGCAGGATTCAAACCTGCAACCGTAGCGGTCTCGCGGTTCCAGACTGAAGTGCCTAGAATCGCTCGGCCACACCGGCCAGCAGTAAAAAATACTGGATGATAGTAGACAGTTGTTGTGGTATAGAAAAAGCGAAGGAAAGAATGGTAGTATGAGAGAAAGAGCAGGACAGAGTGGCAGTAGATCATATTTGACTTTGACAGAACAGTGCTAAGAAAAGAGTGAAGGAAACAGTGTCAGTGAGAGAGGAATGAAGAGATGGAGAAAGTGGAAGTGGATGAGATCCTTTGATAATGAGAGAGAGTGATGATGACAATGAGGAAGAGACAGGTGGTGACAGTGAGAAGAAAGAGCAGTGGGAAGGACTGAATGAGATAGTAGCAATATGTGAGACAGCAAGAGGGAGACTGCAACAGAGGAGATAGGAATAGTAGGACAGAACGAAGGACACTGTAGCTGTGAGACAGGAGACAGTAACAAAGTGACACAAAGAGATAATGAGAATGAGATGGTCTGCATGAGTGAGTGTGTATGCACAAGTGAGAGTGAATGGGCGTGGGCTACTTGAGTTGGGTGTAGTGAGTGTGAGTGAGTTGCAGTTAGGGAAACTTGTGGAAGTGAGAGTTGATTTGCATGTTAGAAAGAGCACAATATATTTTTGGAAAAATTTAAAAAGGTGCTGAGGAAGGTAGACAGCTAGTAGCCCACTTTACAGTCAGTCTTTTAAACAGGAGCGTATTCACCTTTTTTCGTGCTCCGATTAGGAACATTTTTCTGCTGGTCAACTATTGAATCAATCTGTCATATTTTAGTACACAAACTTGAAAATCCAATCATCAAATAAGAAACATCTGTGATATAAGCACTTTCGTACACATAGCAGTTAACTTTGCCAGCCCCTTTGCAATTATTTGTGCAGTTTGTCAGTAGTCACTTGCAGCAAACAAGATCTACTCAAATCAGATGTTATATAAATTTTAAGCATGAAATATAAAACAAAAGCAAACAGGAAGTGGACACTGATTTATGGCATGCTTCCGGGTGTTCAGCTAAGTAGTTTTCATTTTATGCAATGTATTTCAACAATTGACCCAGTCGTCGTCTTCAGGTGCTAGAGAGATATACATCTGCAAATGCTGATTGTGTACTGCTTTTCGTGCAAATATAGAATGCCTTATGGAAAGGAGACTGTCAGAACAGTCAAGCAAAGATGCAAGGAACATAGGTGACACACCCAACTCTATAACTATACAAATCAGCCTTCACCGAGCACTGCCTTGAATATAACCATGAAGTGATATGTGATGAGACCAGTATTGTGGTGCATACACCAAGTTTCTGAGACAGCTTGATTAAGGAGTGTATCAAAATAAAGATGGAAAACCTAATAAACAGGGGCAAACATTTCAATTTAAACAATGCTTGGGGTCTGGCACTAAATTAATTTACGGCCTCACTGACCATCACATCCACTAGATATGAAAGTGCCGAGAGAATGCGTGTTTCACATAATATCAATGTGGGCTCAGAAAAACTAAAGATCATTAAAGGGCATAGTGAGCATCGGTATTCAAACTCACCTATAAACAGTGGCATGAGACCAACATTAGTTCACAGTCTGGCTCCTGTAGTCCAGGCAGTGAGTACACATAACAGCACAACTCGCAGCACCTGAAGAAGATGACTGGGTTGGTCGTCGAAATATTGTGCACAAAATGGAAACATTAATTCGGTTGAACACCCGGAAGTACACCACTAGGAAGGGAGGACACAATAAAAATGAAGACTCACCTTATTTTCCTCTTGTTCACCCTGCTCCATATATTCTTCTTTATCGCCTGTCAGGTCCTCATTTCCATCAGAACCATCATTTTCTTCAATAATTTGTTCTATTACTTCACCATGATGTGCCTGGTTAGCAATATCTGTTTCAATAACTTCCATTTTGCACACTGATGGATCATTACAACTAGCAGAATCCATTTGGTCATCACTTGGTGACTGAGATACAACATGAGCACCATAATGTTCTCCATCTTCATATGCCACATTCGAATTGTGATCGGGATTCTGACTATCACTATCTTGATTTTCCATTTCAATATCTGCATTTTCACTGGGAGTTTGATCGTCCACTTGAAGACCGCCACCATGGCCATTTTCATCATAATCTTGAGACTGCGAAACAGAAAGGTGCAAATGTTGCAATTAAAATACAGATATGTATTCCATGGTTTATTAACTTTTATACACTGAAGAGCCAAAGAAACTGGTATGCTTGCCTAATATCATGTAGGGCCCCCGCGAGCACACAGAAGTGCTGCAACATGATGTGGCATATACTCAACTAATGTTTGAAGTAATGCTGGAGGGAACTGACACCTTGAATACTGCAAGGCAGTCCATAACTGTGTAGAGTATGAGGGGGTGGAGATCTCTTCTGAACAGCACATTGCAAGGCATCCCAGATATGCTCAATAATGTTCACATCTGGGAAGTTTGGTAGCCAGTGGAAGTATTTAAACTCAGAAGAGTGTTCCTGGAGCCACTCTGTAGCAATTCTGGACATATGGGGTGTCGCATTGTCCTGCTGGAATTGCCCAAGTCTGTCGGAATGCAAAATGGACATGACTAGATGCAGGTGATCAGACAGGATGCTTACGTACATGTCAACTGTCAGAGTTGTATCTAGACTTAACATTGAGTGCCATATCACTCCAACTGCATGTGTCCCACACCATTACAGAGCCTCCACCAACTTGAACAGTCCCCTGCTGAGATGCAGGGTCCGTGGATTCCTGAGATTGTCTCCATACCTGTACACGTCCATCCGCTCAATACAATTCGAAACAAGACTCATCCAACCAGGCAACATGTTTCCAGTTGTCAATAGTCTAGTGTTGGTGTTGATGGACCCAAGTAAGGAGTAAAGCTTTGTGGCATGCAGTCATCAAGGGTACACAAGTAGGCCATCGGCTGTGAAAGTCTTTATTGACGATGTTTTATTAAATGGTCACGCTGACACTTGTTGATGGCCCATCATTGAAATCTGCAGCAATTTGTGGAAGGGTTGCACTTCTGTCACACTGAACGATTCTCTTCAGTCGTTGTTGGTCCTGTTCTTGCAGGATCTTTTTCTGGCTGCAGCAATGTTGGAGATATGATGTTTTAACGGATTCCTGATATTCACAGTACACTCATGAAATGGTGGTATGGGAAAATCCCCCTTCATTGCTATCTCGGAGATGCTCGTGCACCGACTATAACACCACGTTCAAACTCACTTAAATCTTCAAAATTTGCCATTGTAGCAGCAGTAACTGATCTAACAAATGTGCCAGACACTTGTCCTATATAGGTGTTGCCGACCGCACCACTGTATTATGTCTGTTTACATATCTCTGTATTTCAATATGGCTGCCTACACCAGTATCTTTGGCGCTTAAATGTACACAGACACACATACAGTGTACATGGAACTGACCTCATGGTCTCAAGATTGTGACTGTGTAACTCTGTGTACAATGAAGATGATGCCTATGATCTGTCCCTCAACAACTCTAGAATCTATCTCTCAATAACTGTAGTTGCTCATTTTAGTTGTTTATCGATCAGCCAAAATGGGACATTTTTGCAATGTCTACAATAATCTGAATGTTGTTGTGTCTACAGTACTTATTGGTCCCACACCTTTCGAAGTATAAATTAGTAAATGGCTAAAATCGTCACACAGTCACCCAGTCCCAACTGCTGGCTGCCTATTTAACAGCCTCCACGAGAAACAAAATTTTGATTTTCTGTTATTTTCAAAAACACTGCTGCAGAAAGTCAGCAATCAAAATAGAATATTTGAAAATAAATATATAACAGTCTCGATTGCAAAGACATGTTTATTTCAAGGGGACTGGTTTAGATCATCACATGATCATCTTCAAACCTTCAAAACTGTATTGATGGACAATGGCCGTACAAGGAGCAGGAATTGCTGACTAATGACAATCATTCATGCTCCATGAAGAGCCATTGTCCCTCAATATGGTTTCGAAGGTCTGCCAACGCGATGATCAAAAGCAGTCATCTTGTAATAAATGTTTGTTTGGAATCTTGGCTGTTTTACAATTAATTTAATTGATTTTCTGTGTTTCACGTAATAATTGAATGAATTTAAAAATTTAAAATGCTGTTGTAATCTACTCATTAAAAGAAATAATATTACATTAGAGATTTAACACAACAACTCAAATATTAAAGTTAGAAACAGTTTGTGTGTCTCGAGGCAGTGTAGCACAAAGTAAGCAAATTACCCATATTATAGTCATCCAGTATTTGGGAATGAAAGCACTTAGTGACTGACAACAAACTTTACACACCATTTCAAACCCTTCTCAAACTTTTTCTTAAGCACCCCACCAGAATAATGAAATGGAAAAAAATATAGTTTACTAGGTTTTTGCAGTTCATGCAGTAAGTCTGCAGCATCAAGCATGATGTTTTAATTTATTACTTCTTTCCTACCAACTCTACTCACAACACATTTTGCAGACATTGTTCATAAATACCACTGAAATTACCTGCAAAATCATATAATTTTGACACAATCTGTTTTTATGGGCTATAAGACGCACTTTTTTCTTTGAGAATGCTTCCAAAATTCAGGTGCATCTTATACTTGAAATTATAAAAATGTCCAGTGTTTGATTTAAAATTCCTACAATCTTAAAAATGTCCATATATTTGATGCTGTGGGAGACCTATCTCTATCTGGCAATATTGGAGTCAACTGACAGCAGCAGTGCACCGATGCAACAAACATGATTTGTGGGGATTCACAAGCTTGCTAACACTCTCTGCCTCCCACCCCAACGCCACCAATCCAGAATACTGTCTAGCCTATGATGCATCATTGCAGTCTACAGTGCCAGTGAACTTGAATTGACAGTGATATGTGTTATTGGTTACAGTACAATATTTTTGTTCATAGCTAGTTTCATAATGAAAAAAAGTATTCATATGATGCAGGCTTAAATTACAAGTAACAGCATATGCAGAAGAACATGGAAACAGAGTAACTGAGCGACATTTCCACCCTCCATCAACAGAAAAAAAACCATTTGCTGTTGGCGGCCTATTAAAGAAGAACTGGAAAAAAAAGACTAAATGTGCAAATAGAGGACAGTGAAAAATGGCCAAAATTAGAGAATGACGAATTGAAATGGATTCAAGAACACTGTCAGAATGGCACTGGAATTAATACAAAAGTGATTCAAATACACACTCGTACACTTAACACTAACATAACAGATTTTAAGGGTTGAATTGGTTGGTGTTACAGGTTTATGGAGCATCATGGACTTAGAATGTGAAGAAATACCAAAATATCTCAGAAAATTCCACAAGAGTAAGAAAAGAAAATATTGTCTTTCCATCATTTTATTATTCAGCATAAAAAAAACTAGAATGGAACTAAGCCAAATAGTGAATATGTATGAAACTCCTCAGACATCTGATGTGCCAACTAACAGAATTGTTGCCATGCTAAAACTCCATCTATAAAAACAAGTGGACATGAAAAAATGCACTACACTGTTGCTCTTTCATGTTGTGCTGATGGTGCTAAACTTTATCCAATAATCATTTTCAAGTGCAAAGCGGTGTCAAAACCTTCTGAAATACTACCAGGTGTTGTTGTTCACATACATGACAAGTGTTGGATGGATGAGACTCGTATAAAATTATAGACTAACGAAGTGTGGGAGAGAAGGAAAGATGGTAGATCGGTTTAGCAGTCATCTGAAAAATTCTGTGAAAGAGGAATGAGACAGAGAAATACAGAGCCTGCTGTTATTCTGGGGGACTTACTTCACTGCAACCTCTTGATGTCTCAATAAATAAATCATTTAAAGTATATATGAGAGAGGAAGGGAACAAATGGGTGATGGATGAAATCCAACATGAGTTCACACCAAAGGGAGCGTTAAATGGCCTACAATCAAACAAGTGAGTCAGGGGATGAAACAGTCTTAGTCCAGAGTGAGAGAAAACATTACTGTTAAATCTTTCAAGAAGTGCAGCATAAGTAACGCTCTCGATGGCAGTGAAGACCATCTTACATATGCAGGAACAATGATGATGATGATGATGATGATGATGATGATGATGAAGAAGAAGAAGAAGAAGAATAAGAATAAGGTTCAGATGACGATTTTCAGGAATTTTAAAGGTCTGCTTGGTTTTATAAATTACAGATTTTTGTTTTGTTTTGGTCTGGCATCATAGTCTAACAATAATAATGCTAAAAATGTCATTTTTAAACACTGCTTAAAAATTAAGGTGCACCTTATAGTTCACAGCATCTTATAGTCCATAAAATATGGCAGTTCAGGAGTTTACATATGTAGACTTAGTTCCTCCAATAGTAGTAAACACTGACAGGCATGAAAAACTAGCTTTGCTTAAAATGGGGTGCAAATTACCCAGACTATACTCATCCAGTGTTTGATAATGAAGGCACTTGGCTACTTCCAATAGACTTTAAAAATAATCTGTAAACCAATCTGGCATTTGAAGCTGTTTTATACATGGGAGTTGATTTTTTAACGAATTGGAGGTGGGGACCTTCTCTGATGTGGATATCACCATGTACATTAAAGGAGCAAACTACACAGACAGGTGTAAGTATAGTGAAAGACAAAACAGAGCACTGTCGAAAGCATAAAAAAAAATGCAAGTTGTAACAGGCACATTTATATGCCCTTTGTGTTATAGAATACTACTTCCTCATAAAATGTTGAACATTTTAAATATTATGAATAACACTAGGTTTAAGGCAGCTTGAGAGATCAATCTGCATAATGATGCACACACAAATACATACCATCGAGCCATCAAACATTTTACTCACTGAATTAATTTTGAATAGTAAACTCCAGCTTCCTGCTATGATATTTCAGCACAGAGCCATCTTCAGGAGTACATTGGCGAAGTGAAGGTATACTAAGCTCTTTCATTTAAGATTATACAATATATGCATGGGAAGTAAATATAAATCGCTGCACCCTGACCAATGTCTTAAATTAATATATACAGCCTCTTTTTTGAATTATCAGTCTTCTAACTGGTTTGATATGGCCCGCCATGACCCCCTCTCGAGTACTAACCTCTTCATCCCAGACTAGCACCCAATGTCCTCAAGTATATGTTGGAAGTATTCCAATCTGCGTTTTCCTCAGCAGTTTTTACCCTCTACAGCTCTATCTAATACCATGGAGGTTACTCCCTGATGTCTTAACACAAGTTGTATCATCTTGTCCCTTCTTCCTGCAAGTGTTTTCCATATGTTCCTTTCTTCATTGATTCTGCAGAGAACCTCCTAATTTCTTGTCTTATCAGGTCACACAACTTCTGTAGCGCCATGTCTACAGTGCTTTGATTCCCTTTTGTTCTGCATGATTCACTACTATAAAATGCTCTTAGAAATGTTTTCCTTGATTTAGGGCTTTTGTTTGATATCAGTAGACTTCTCTTGGTCACGTATGCCATCTTTTTCTGTGCTAGTCAGCTTTTTTATATACTCCTTGCTACATCTGTCATTGGCTATTTTGCTTGCAAAGTAGCAGAATTCCTTAACTTCGTCTACTTCATGATCATCAATTTTGATGTTAAGTTTCTCACTGTTCTCATTCCTGCTAATTCCCATTACTTTGGTCATTTTGCTGTTTACACTCAATCCATATTCTGTACTCATAAGAATGTTCATTCCACTCAACAGTTCTGTAATTCTTCATCACTTTTACTGAGGATTGTAATGAAAGCATAGCAATTATTATACAGAAACACAGTAGCTGAAAATGATTTCTTTGGTGAAGCTTAAAGCAAGAAAATACATTTTACTTAGTAACAAATGCTCTCTCTGATCGTGATGCACAGTTAGTTAGGATAGATAAGATAGTGCCTTACAGAATGGATACTCCTCTGTGGAAATGTATTATAATAATTAACAACTCCAGGACCAATATTTTTAAGAACGGTTTACAAGAGATGACATGGGATGAAATATACAATGACCCAAATGCTAACACCCAAATGCCAACATAAAATTTAATCTATTACAAGATAAATTCAAAACTTTATTAAATGTAGCTTTTCACAAAAGCCAATCAAAAAGGACACTAAACAGCCATGTAAAAACCATGGATCAGTCAAGGGATTGAAGTAGCTTGTGAAAGGAAAAGGGAAATGTATCTGTTAAGGGGAGCCGGAACGATGACAAAATTAACTTTTTTGTTTTGTTTTTTTTTTTTTCATTATAAAATTATTTGGAGTTTTCTGAATAAAACACATCAAGTTTCACCCTTCTAAGTGAATTCTAAGTGTGTTTTTTATCACTGCAAAGATCACGCGCCACATAAACGGGTGTAGCGACTTGGTGTGTCACCTCTGACGGTGCTGCTCGCTGGTTGCAAGCAGGGTAATCTTTGCGAAATTATAGAGTGTTCTGTTTTCCAACGTTGTATGGCTTTATCTCTGTGACAGTTGACTGTTTATACCGGTAAACATAAATGCTATACCATGTGTGCTGATTTGTGGAGTTTGCTTTGTGTTGTTTAGCTGTTAAATTTTGCGTATTTGACGGATATTGGTTTGTGGATATCAATATGCCCCGTTTCAGCAATTGAGTGTTTAAGAAATGGCACAATGAGTGTAAGAAGAAATCTTCTGTTGTTTCGAAGGGAGGTGCTGCTCGGACTGCTTCACCGACTACTCCAAATGAATGTGACAGAACTTCTTCCAGTAAGAAACTTTGTGACTGCAAAGAAATATTTGAAAACTATGAAAGTGACAGTATTGATGTGAATGAAATAATTAACATTTCCTTGCTCTCTAATATTTTGAAACGTAATGTATTATGCCAAGTTTGCAAAGAAAGAGGACTGGAATTCAAAATAACTTCATGTTATTGAAGTGTAACAAATGTGCTGCAGAAGTTTCATTTTCTAATTCTAACAGTATTCCTCATAGTGGTAATAGAGGAAAGAAAGTGTATGACATAGATGTTAGGCTAGTGTATGGTTTGCATTGCATTGGCAAGGGCAGTGCTGCAGGGACAATGTTATGTGGAATTATGAACTTGCCAAAACCACCAACCAAGTTTGGATTTTATAATGAATTGGTGGGGTCTTCTGCTGAAGATATTGCTCAAGTAAAAATGAAGAAAGCAGTTGAAGTAGCTGTGACAGATAATGGGAATTGCAGATATTTAACTGTTGCTTTAGATGGATCATGGCAACGTAGAGGTCATAAATCTCTAAATGGAGTTGTAACAGTTACCAGAGGAGACAGTTGCAAAGTAACTAATGTTGCTATTCTCTCGAAACATTGTAGATGTAAGGGCAATACCAAGGATGAACATAGTGAAAGTTGTGAAGCAAATTTTCACGGCACGAGTGGAGCGATGGAAGTAGAGGGAGTGAAAGCAATTTTTTCCAGATCAAAGGAGCGGTATAATGTATGATACACTAACTATCTACGAGATGGTGATTCCAAGGGATATAAAGCTGTAGAGGAACTCAAACCTTATGGCAATGAAATTCACATTAGAAAACAGGAGTGCATTGGACATGTCACAGAAGCACATGGGGGCTCACTTGCGCAATCTAAAGCAGACATTAGGATCCCAGAAGCTTAGTGATGGTAAGACCCTCGGAGGAAGAGGAAGATTGACAGATGAAGCAGTTGATAGATTGCAGAGGTATTATGGGTGTGCAATTAGGCAAAATACAAGAAGCATTGAGCATCTGAGGAGAGCAGTATGGGCATTATTTTTTCATACTGCATCAACAAATGAGCACCCACAACATGCACTGTGCCCCACAGGTGATGACTCATGGTGTAAGTACCAATCAGGAAAGGAATATGCCCATAAAAACAGTTTGCCAAATGCTGCAATTGATGTAATAAGCCCATATTCAGAGATTTATCACAGCCAAGTTTATTGGAAAAGTGTTTACATGGGAAAACACAAAATCCAAATGAAAGTGTAAATAATTTAATTTGGATTAGGATTCCCAAATGAGTATTTGTACAGATAAAAACATTGCACTTTGGAGTGTACGATGCAGTGGCAACATACAATGAAGGAAACATTATCAAATGTGATGTGCTGAAACGTTTAGGTTTCCAACCAGGACACAACACCATTTCCACAATGCGCCTAATTGATGAAGAAAGACTAAGAGTTGCAGGAAGAAGAGACAAAAGCCTACAACATGCAGCAAAAGGGAAGAAAGGCCAGTCAAAAGGAAAGTAACACTGGAAAAAGAAGAGTATGCTGATAATCCATCATATGGGGGCAAGAATGTATTAAAAAACCTTGGAAGCCATTTCCTGTAACTTTAAAATTTTCATCTTTGGGGAACATTTTCTCAAAAACTGCTAACAGTATATCAATGAAATTTATACACAATATCGTTTACTTCTTTTCCTTCATTTTTATAACAAATTGTAAAAGAAAATATTGTATAATTCAAGAGTTATAGAAAAAAAGTGCGATATTTTGGAGAAAAAATAAGGATGTTTAAAAAAATTGTAAAATAAAAACCAATAAATATTTCTAAACGTGGCATTATAACTATGAAGAGAAATATTCACTGAACATGTAGTCCAAATTTCAGAGCAATATGTTTAATGATTTTAGAAAAAATGTTCCTTCTATTCGCTAAAATTAACATGGAGGAGATGGATCGTTCTGGATCCCCTTTACAAGAACAAGTAGAGGTCCTGAAGCAGTTGCACACTACAAAAACTACCAAAAATTATTAAGAAAAGTTATTGAAACATCAAGTACATTGACATCATGTCAGAAATCAGTAATTCCAACAACAAAGGCTATATGGAATGTAACGAAACCAGAGACAGGACACTCAGTCACAGAACAGGATAACAACACTAGTGAACTGAATGGAATGGCTATAAATGATGAGTCGTAGGTAGCAAATACAATAATTTCTTGAATATAGTCATAAATATAGTGACAAACAGTACAAGGGAAAAATCACAGAAGTATGTTGAAGACGCAAGTCTCATAAAATTCAATCATATGAATGTATCACCAACTTCTCCATTTGAAATTATGAAAATTATATTCTCCCAAAAATAAAAACTCATTTAGTTTTGATGGTGTTTCCAATAGAGTGCCACAGATTTGTTCCCACATAATAAGCCCTGTCTTATCTGAAATATGTAATGCATCACTTACTCATAGTATTTTTTCAGAGAGACTGAAATATGCCATTGTTAAACCCCTCTTTCAGGAAGGTGATACGGGAGATGCCATTAACTACTGACCTGTTTCACTGCCGACATCATTTTCTACACTTTTTCAGAAGGTGACGAGCTACAGTAACATCCTCAACAAATCGCATTTTGTTTTTTCTGAAGAGGTACTCTACTGAGTACACTAAACAGATTCAGAAGGATGTAGGTTGCAGTAAGTACTGGGAGATGAAGAAGCTTGCACAGGATAGAGTAGCATGGAGAGCTGCATCAAACCAGTCTCAGGACTGAAGACGACAACAACAACAACAACAACAACTCTACTGAGAATGCCATTTATATGTTCAGTTGCCTAATTTTGCAATCACTGAATAATAAAATGGCATTGGTTGGTATTTTCTGTAATCTAAATAAGGCATTTGACTATGTAAATCATAGTACTCTCCTAGATGAGTCCAAGTTTTATTGGAACTGATGGTGTAGCCAACCAACGGAGAATGTCATATCTAACAAAAAGAATGCATGCAGTTGTACTTAGTAATTTGCAGTCCGCGGACATTATTCTATGGGTGCTCCTCAAGGCTCAGTCCTGGGTCCACTATTGTTCTTCATGTATGTAAACAATCTTCCGTCTAGCATACTAGCACAATTAGTTCTTTTTGCAGATGATACTAGTATTGTAATGAATCCAAGCATACATACAGAAATAGAAGGAATGGTGAACAATGTTCTGTAAAGTATCACTGACTGGTTTTCTGTGAATGGTCCCACCCCCAATTTTAAAAGGACACAACATACCTAGTTCTGCACTTCTTGGGGTGCTACACTAATGATAAGTGTAACACATGGTGAGCAAATAATAAACATATTATACTGAACTGTGGGCAACTACAGTCAAATGAACACATTTCTTTTAAGAAGGCAAAAAACACTGCTCAGGCTGTACAAAGTTTTTTTTTTTTTTTAATTTATTAAAACAATGACAGGTACCTAGCCAATTTAGGTGCATCCTCAGGTGATACAAACTGTGTCTAAAACATCATTTTATGCTTCCCCAAAGTCTCTTCCCATCCTTCACATCACTGATAAATTAAAACCTGCTAAAATCATTTGACAAATTGATAAAAAGTGGGGTCTCATATTATATCAGCTATAGGCAATGCGGGCATAAGGAATACTGAACAGTTCAGCTTTATAGCCATGTCCCATCCTTTATATGTTATTTACACATTTCAGTCAATCCCTAACTGTAATAAATCAGATATATCTTTCTAACTTTTGAATACTAGCAATCCTTGTATATCAATATAGTTGCATTTATTCTCAGTAATAATTATTTATCTCATTATGTTTTACACACCCATTTGCCACACCACAGTCATTCTATACAGAAACATTCGATTCAGTTAGTGAATATGTAAAGAAAAACATACACTGTCTGACAAAAAAACTGAAGTACCCTGAAGGTATGGACTTTGTCCACACACATATCATCAGTGCACCTCAGAGACTCACATCTAGTGAGTACATAGCTGGCGACCACAGGGCCCCAAGCTGAGTCTTGGCATTGCATCCACTTACTTATGCCCGGCTCCTCACTTTTATATTTCCTATCTGGCCACTCTTGCCCTACTCTTGTTCTTTTCTGACCCTGACGCTTTTAGGTTTTGAGGGCTAGGGGTCTTTCATTTCCCCCCTATACTTTTTTCTGACCCGGAGCAGGCGGCTGCAAAAAGCATCTGTATCCCATGTTAGGGGTGGCCTCCAGAACTATGGAAGGCAACGGAATACCACTGCAGATTATCTTCCCTACATACTGCAGTCTCCATTTTATGCACAAAAACGGCTTCCCCTCGTGTTAAATCAGTATGCGGAGGTAAAATAGTCCCACAATCGTACCTCTGGGGGTAGGGTGGGGGACTCGAACAGGGGCAAAAAATCAAAACGAGAATTGGTACATGGTATGTAAACACTCTGCTACACGCAGGAAAACTAGAGACCCTTACAAGGGAGATGGAAAAGAATCATATGGACCTCGTAGAAGTTGCTGAGGTTAAGATGGAATGGATGTGGAGAGTTACAATCAGATGAATATGTATTGTACTACTCAGGACGAGAAGTAAAAGGAATGAATGGAGTAGGAATGATTATGATAAAGGCATTGGCTAAATGTGTGGAATATGTGGACTATGTAAATGACCAGGTTTTTGGTATAAAGCTGAAAGGAGCACAAAAAGATTTAATGACTGTCCAGGTGTATACGCCACCTTCAGAACAAAATGACCAAATTGTAGAGGGAACATACAATGTAATAGAGAGAATAATGGACAAAAATAAAAATAAAAATCTGCGAAATAGTAATGGAATGCAATTGTTGGAAAAGAGAAAGAGGGAAACATAGTACGCAGTCATGGTATTGGAATGAGAAATGATACAGATGAATGGCTAATTGACTTCTGCAGGGAAAGGCAGCTGATAGTGGCAAATACATGGTTCAAGAACCACAAGAGGAGGCCCTACACTTGGAAATAATCAGTGGATAAATACAGAAACCAAATCAATTTTATACTTGTAGAAGAAAGATATAGGAATGGAATCAAGAAGATGCACACATTACCAGGTGCAGATATTAATAGCGACCACAACTTACTTATGGCTGAAAAAGAAATAAGAACGAAAATACTGAAAAAGGCGACCATGGTGAAGAAGTAGGATCTAGAGAAGATACGATCCTACAAATAACAAATTATAGAAATGCTGTCACTTGAGTTTCTAAACACATTACGAAACAAAGACCCACCTGGTAATGTCAACGAGTACTGGAATATGCTGAAAAAAGGAATCATTAGGACAGGACAGCAAAATATAGGATATGTAAAACGGAAAAGGGGTAAAAAACCCATGGATCACACAAGAAATTATTTCCAAGATGGAGTAGCGAAGAAAATTTAAAAACAAGAACACTGAAGATACAAGAAAGATGTACTGAAGGTTAAATATGAATTGTGAAGAGAAACAGAGTAGGCTACGAAAAAATTGCTAAAAGAGGAATGTGATGCAACTGAAGGACTGGACAGGAAGGGAAGATACGACTTACTACACAACAGAGTAATATAAAATAATTAACAATAAATTATTGTTAAAAAAAAAGAACAGTGTCTACGCAGCACAAGGAAGTTAGAATAGATTCTAACCTCCTTGATGCATCATAAGGGAGCTCATCCTCTCAATATCTTTGGCATGCACGAAGCAGTCGCAACAGCGGCCATTCCATATTACGTAGTGGATGAATAACAGTAGACTGCAGCGCTCACCCATCTCACACTAAGTTAAATAAATAAAAAAACAAATCTTTGCGAAAGAAAGAATTAAATATATTAAATAATAGTCCATTAAAGCAAAAAAACTAGCGTCAGCAATTCTGTGACATTACACAGCTTTCAAAACAGTAAAGTGCAGGAATCAGTCATTGTTTCTGTTCTAGGTTTATTACAGCAGATTCAGATTTTGACCAGTAACTAGCAGTTTTTTTGAAGTTATTATACATGCCCTAGTACATCTACTCCCATTGTTCAGGCTCTTGTCGCCTTAACAACAGATGAAGATGTATTAGTGCACATATGACAACTTCAAAATACTGCACTGAAAATGGCTAGTTACTAGCCAAAATCTGGATCTGCTCTAATAAAGGTAGAAAGAAAACGACAACTGACTGTTTTCTTTACCATTTTGAATGTTATATCACAATCATGAAGCACATTTCACTTTCTTAATGGCAGGTAATTTGATTACACAACTCTTCCCAATTCTTCAGAACAAACCTTTTCAAGATGTCAATTGTCACAGTCTCATCTATAAATGTATGACAACCCCTATATTAACCTTTGAGCAGACAAGTACATGTGTCGAGAGTAGCTGTCTTCATGTTACCAAGGTAAACATGTGTGAGCAATATCGCAGTTTAAACATAGTACAATTCAGCAATAATAAAATAAACTTACATTACATGAGCCATTTAGTTAAACAATAACAAAATAAACTTGCATTCTACCATTTTGTTGCCAAATGCAAGTGTAACCCCACAGTTATGACCCACTCGAAGCATTAAAGAGCACAGTTGCATTGGATCCCTGCCAACTGCTTATTTGATTGGCAATTATCTTGTAAACAACTTCTTAATTGTGGGCCTGTGCTGTTAGCTTGGAATCTGGGTCATTTTCTTGCACAGATCAATTTGTTCTCACCTACCTCACTGTTTATTTTTTATTACTGCTGTCCTTTCGGACGTATGACGACACAACTTATCAGAGCGTTAGCTCAAGCAATAATGAGGGAATAGATATAGGCTTGCAACTGTAAAACAACAATGGAATGGTAAAAGACAATGTTATTTGTCATTGGTACACTTTATACACAGGCAAGCCTGCTTGACGATTAATCTATTACACAAAGTAAAAACACTGACCTCAGTAGGAGTACAAAATATTTGGTCATGTGACTATTCAGAAGTGATGAACATATTTATAGAATAAAAAATCCGCTTCAGTTGCTAATAATTTCTTAATTTCTTGTACAACCTATTTTGAAGCATAAAGCTACATCTTCAGGTGCCACCATATAATTATGACAGTAAAAATGTGTGGCAGTCAGGCCAGTCATGGGTGGTTGACACCCATGTCAAATAAAAATGTGGGAACATAGGACCAGTAACCATAGTAACTGCCCTGACAGCACGACATGGAAGCACTTCCCTGTCTTGCTGTCCAAGTGGATGCTGTGACTGCTTGCCCTACGCTCCCACTACGTGTTTGTTTGACATGTGTGTGACCAACCAATGACCCCTCCCACGACTGACTGCCACACATTTATGTTCCCATAATTACACTGGTACTTTGATTTTATGTTCTCCTCTTCTTAATCGACGTCTCACTTGACTTCGACCCTTTTTCTTCCTATTGACATTTGATGTGACTGAACGAGTTATAAGGGGCATAAGAGACAGACGGTTCGCAACGTGTGATGATGGAGTTAAGGGAGTATTTTAGGCTGATGCGGAGAGAGGAGACGCGAGAGAATAATTTCAGCCGCCACCTTTTCTTGTGCTACTTACAACTCAGTCTCATATTTTTGCAGGAATTTTTCACGCACTGTATTCAGCAACAATATCGATAGTCAACATATTTAATTCAAACACTAAGTCTCTAACAATATGTTCCGTCAGAATCAAGGCAACGTCAGCCATTTCCAACTAGTGCGCTCTTATTGGTTGGCGACTTGTTACAGGCAGCATAGCCACCACACCACACTTTGTTTAGCTCATCGTGTGATAAGTTTACAGACCTTAGCCTACAAAGCATTTGAAATTCCTAAAGTACTGGATTATAAACAGGCACAAGAAACTACAAATCAGTGTCGGTGTGAGTGTTTAATTCTTCTCCACCTAGGTAGCAATTTTACCAATACTCAATGTCAACTGATATAATCAAATCGCAAATCCATACAAAACAAGAAAGAACTTTCAAAATTCTTCATCATATAATGGTCCTACTAGGAAAAAGAGTGGTTTTGGCCAGTAGCAATACTGTGGGGTACATAACTGAAAAGACTTGTCACTCTTGCCAATGATATATGAGGTAATTGAGCCATTTCCCAACACAATACTGCCACGAATTATACCTTAAAACATGCAGTTCTGAGGATTCTTTCATTTTATGTTCACTTGGAAAATAGCAAAAATTTATAGCCTACATGGAGAAATAAACTGCCGAATTACAATAGCTCGGATGTTTGTTTTCCATCCACAGCCCATAGCTGCATAGCATGGTGACGTCACACGCTAATGCACTGACTTCTAGCATATACTGATAACACAGTCTAACTTAACAATCGAGACAATTCATTTATTTCTTGTTACCCACACCGATAGCAGTGCACCAAGTGACCAGCAAGTGACACTTTTGAGTGCAATATCGTGTGAGTGCGAATACTATCATTACTATTTATTTGTAACATAGTTTATACAATAGGGAACATATGCAGTGCAATAAAATTGATAATAAATAAAAATGACAGCACATTTGTCACTCTTCAGTTTCCTAAGGACTCTAGGAGATATGAAACAGCACTTTACAGGATTATTTATTTCTGATTCTCTTGTAACATACAGATATTTTCTGAAGAATGTCATTCTCCATCAATAGCAAAAAGTTGCTTGTAGACACCAGAAGACCTGACTTTTGCAGAAAGACAGCATATATCTACCCAACAAGGTAAAGTTTTGTTTGCAACTTACATCCAAATCGGTGAATATGGAATGTACGAAACTTGTGCAGAATGCAACACCTACATTATTTAACGTACAAAGTAAACCACCATACCCGCAGCTGAATGGAAAACCACACACATGTTATAATAAAACGTCAAGGGGAATAAAACTGTTTCCCAACACAGACGAAACCAACTCCACACTACGAGGTGCATTCAAGGTCTAAGGCCTCCGATTTTCTTTCTCCGGACTGGAAAGAGATAGAAACATGTGCATTGTTTTAAAATGAGGCCGCATTCATTGTCAATACGTCCCAAAGATGGCAGCACCGTACGGCAGATGGAATTTTACTGCCAGCGGCGTGAATGAGAACTGTTTTAAATACTTAAAATGGCGACGTTTTCCTTACTTGAACAGCGTGCAATCATTCGTTTTCTGAATTTGCGTGGTGTGAAACCAATTGAAATTCATCAACAGTTGAAGGAGACATGTGGTGATGGAGTTATGGATGTGTCAAAAGTGCATTCGTGGGTGCAACAGTTTAATGAAGGCAGAACATCGTGTGACAACAAACCGAAACAACCTCGGGCTCGCACAAGCCGGTCTGACGACATGATCGAGAAAGTGGAGAGAATTGTTTTGGGGGATCGCCGAATGACTGTTAAACAGATCACCTCCAGAGTTGGCATTTCTGTGGGTTCTGTGCACACAATCCTGCATGACGACCTGAAAATGCGAAAAGTGCCATCCAGGTGGGTGCCACGAATGCTGACAGACGACCACATGGCTGCCCGTGTGGCATGTTGCCAAGCAATGTTGACGCGCAACGACAGCATGAGTGGGACTTTCTTTTCGTCGGTTGTAACAATGGATGAGACGTGGATGCCATTTTTCCATCCAGAAACAAAGTGCCAGTCAGCTCAATGGACGCACACAGATTCACCGCCACCAAAAAAAAAATGATGGTGTCCATGTTCTGGGACAGCGAGGGTGTAATCCTTACCCATTGCATTCTAAAGGGCACTACGGTAACAGGTGCATCCTACAAAAATGTTTTGAAGAACAAATTCCTTCCTGCACTGCAACAAAAACGTCCGGGAAGGGCTGTGCGTGTGCTGTTTCACCAAGACAATGCACCCGCACATCGAGCTAACGTTACGCAACAGTTTCTTCGTGATAACAACTTTGAAGTGATTCCTCATGCTCCCTACTCACCTGACCTGGCTCCTAGTGACTTCTGGCTTTTTCCAACAATGAAAGACACTCTCCGTGGCCGCACATTCACCAGCCGCGCTGCTATTGGCTCAGCGATTTTCCAGTGGTCGAAACAGACTCCTAAAGAAGCCTTCGCCGCTGCCATGGAATCATGGCGTCAGCGTTGTGAAAAATGTGTACGTCTGCAGGGCGATTACGTCGAGAAGTAATGCCAGTTTTATCGATTTCAGGTGAGTAGTTAATTAGAAAAAAAATCGGAGGCCTTAGAACTTGAATGCACCTCGTAACTGTTACATTTCAACCACAAATGGCAAGAATCTTCAACATATTTGTTTTTGAAGCAAAAGTAATTACAATTACAAAAATATTTATGTACTAGAAAATCAGGTGAAGTGTAAAAATAGGCAATAGACTCTGTAAAAATTGTGTGTGTGTGTCTATAATAAGAGCAGGCAACAACAGAAATATACACTGCTCATGCATGAAATATGTGTTCATATTCTCTTCCCTTCAATGGAGGGTGCTGCAATTATACAGATATTTGGAAGTATTTCTTCATGAGTAAACTGTAGTTCACTTCAGTGAATCATGAGACTTTGCTGTTTTTACATTTACTTCACATTAATTGATGTCTCTTGGTAATTTACTAATGTGGGGAATGCAAAACATTAAAACTATTTTATTAGTTAAGTAGAAAAATAATTAAAAATAAACACTGTCATTATCATGCACATAACTGTCTGTTTTCTCCCTGCTTGGAGTGCTAGTGTTGCTGCAACTGTCAAACGGTAACAACTTTCACACCAGAGGGTATTGCAAATGTTATGTTAGACTATGGTGAGAAACAGCAGGCTTACTTGGCGGGATGTTCTATGGTACGCCTTATGTTTTCGGTCTATAGCAAATGGAGTGACTGCATCTTCCCCTTAGGTTTAATTTATATTGTTATACCTCGTACACCCTTCACTACTGTGCAGTTATTTTACTTCCAGCAGTTCTGCTCGGAGCCTGTCGACAGACTCCAGAACCTATTGTGTTTCTACCAACTGTAGCCAATGTAGGCTACTCCATTTGCTACGTGTGGTACTGCAGTGAACAGGACATGTCCAGTGAACAGCTGTGCAATAGCTTTTTCATCTTTGTTGTAGGCTTCAATGATGTTTATGATAGCAGACAGGTTGTTATAAATGTAACTGATTGCTGGGACAGAGAAACACTGAAATCACAGGAGACAACTTTTTTTCACATCTATTGGTATAAGTAAGTACCACATGTGAAGGAAAACTTGTGTGTATATATGTGCTTTCACGAAACCTGCTGCGTTTACACTACAGCAAGTATAAGTTTGAAGTGCAAGTAGCGTGCGTTGGCACAGTGCTCCATTTCGAAAACTCAGTACAATATACAGAGAAACGTTTGCAAGCAACACTCTTGAGGTCACTGCACTCGCATCACCAGAGTATGATGCACTGTCATTGGATACAGAAGGAAAACAGACACCCCCACATGTTATATTCCACTGTCTTGCACCGTACTTCACTGTTTTCGGTCGAATCCATCGCGTTCATTAATTTTTGCTTTTTTCTGGGTGAGAGTAAAGGAAAAAAACTCTCAAAAAATATATGTTTTCAGGTATAATCTGTCATCGTAGCATGCAGGAAATTAGCTCAATTAACATGTACCCAGACATCAATTTCAATTTTCTGACAAGTTTTTACCTGGCTGTTACACATCTGTGATATTTTTTAGGAACTGACGAAATTCATTACCACAACTTCTTGTATAAACATTGTATTGTTCACTTAATTTCCTTCACTTTCACAAATTTTATAAAATGTATTGGAGAGGATTATGATTTTTAATCGTATCTGCCAATTACATATGGTTTTGCTTTTTTTGGGGGGGGGGGGGTTTTAACGTTTTCCTCGAATCTGTGTTTTCCTCATTTTGTGTTTTTTCAGCCTGGACTGCAAGAAAATGAAAACTAGGGGTTTCTCTGTATTTGGTGCACCTGAAGATGAAGCTTTATATTTTTAAGCTGATCGTGCAGTAAATTAAGAAATTACTTGCAACTGAAGTCGTTTTACTTATTCTATAAATCATCAGTAGCAGTTTAATCTGTGAATGTACCAGTATGTAGTTTTCAAATGATGAATCTGAAGGAAAAAAATAAAATAACTTGTCTTATAGTTGGGTAAATACGGCACATACAACTTTTCTACACTTTAAACAGATTTTCACTAAATCTATCACGGTCAATCTTAACATTAAAAAACAATGGTAAACATCAAGTTTTGATTCACTGCTCTATTTCATTTGACAGCAACCACCAGATCAAAGGACAGGTTCTGCAAGCCCGCATAATAATAAAGCTGATGTTGAAATTGACCAATAGCAATATATTTTGAGTAAAGTGAAAGTCATAAATGGAAATGACCTCTTTCAAATCCTTTATTGATGCTACTGATCCGAGCTACAAGAAAATTTTAGATATGACTATGGTGTCCTTTAAAGTGTTAGCTACAATTCACAGAAATTGGGAATTATCCTACAAATTTTTATACGTTTGTTTTATGCCATGCCTGGCATTTTCCTCACCACATTTATTGTAATGTGTTCAGTAATAATATTAAACAATATGGAACTATCAACATGTTCAACCAATGTTCAGAAATACAGTAATACTAATGGCAACCTTCATTTATCTTTATATGAAATTTTACAACTTCAATTTATTTTGAAATCTTCCCTTTGAGAGTAAAATTTGGGTTATTGTCTTTTATTGACACACACATTGTATTCTAAGCAACATCTGCAACCCACAGAAGTGAACGTTCTACACCTTGCATAAATTTTTTAAGTGTCTCTTGAAATACTGTGTTACAGTTACTTATTTTGGTTAGGATACCGCTTTTACACAGAAGACATCATATCAGCTACTTGTATTTGTTGCTAGCATGAAATTAATCATTGACCTACCATAATCTTATATGCAGCCAAATGCCTCAACAAACATAGTGGACATTTTAAATAATGTGTGAACAAATAGCTATCATACAGTGTTTTGAAAATTATGAAACGGAAACAACTGCACTTTCAACACATTTTTGTGTCATCTACATGCTTTACCTACTAAATTTGCAACTGCATTATTATGAGGACATTATTATTATGGTTAGCTTGATAACTTGACTGACACTGTTGGGAAATAACAAAAAGCGTAGTGATGCTAGATAACAGCAGAAACTCTGTTGGCCATTTCAATATGTTTTTGGAGGAAAGATTGCTGTATCTACAGTGCCGAATAATCCTAGTCATGCAAATTGCAGGACGTAGAGTCAGTACAAATGACAAGTGATTTTTCCATAGAAAATTACTTGCTAAATAAATTTTTATAGATTTGGCATCTAAGGGCAGACCCAGCCTGTTAACACAGTAAACAGCGACCCTAGCAGACTAAGCAATCACCGCATCTCAGTCCCATTATGACAGTGTGGGACACGACAGACATACAAAATTGGTGACATTACATAGATATATTCTCAACAGAAAGAGTCAGTCTCATTTTCTTGTCTGTCACTAATAGCCATATATACAAATTACTTTTACTATAGTCATACATATGTACATCTGATGGAACTATTAACACAGGATAGTGCAGAAGTCACATAGCATTTCTAATATAACTTCTTTATTAGCAAATATATTTTCTCTTTAAGTTATGGAAAAGTGTGATCTACCTGCGCAAAAAAATTGTCACTTAAATTACCATCACCCATAGATTCATAAAATATGTAAATCAATGCACAACCTCTGCATCACCCTCTTGACTTTACCTCATCTTCAAATATTTCGGAGAACTTTAACATTGTCCTTAGGTTGCTATCTGCTTCCAAACAGCAATTAACCAACTGATGGCAAACTTCCAGTTTTGAAATACATGACATACATAAACTGACAGGCATCAAGTCATCTGGTGTCACCTGGTGGAAGAAATAGAAGAATTAAGACTGATATGAATTCACTATGCACATCATATTTTATCATGAAGCAAAACTGCCACTGTTCACAGAACCTACAACAACAACCATGACTGTTATAAATTTATGTTTTGATATCTATGAGGACAATATTACTCATCATATAAATTTCAGCTTTCTATAATACATTAGAACATGAATTGCTTGCATAAAAATTACAGAATGTTGCTATATGTATTCCAAAAATATCTTCAAGTTTAAATCCTGCAAGAAAACAGATTCTAGCACTTCACATAAATATTCTTAGATAATGTCCATTAGCTAACACTTACTCAAAGATGTCAAAATATATGTGCTCCGTTTAAAAGTTTGTCTAATACCAAATTCTCAAAACATTTTTATTTGTCTCAGTGTACACATTTAATAAAGCACTTTAAAAGACAGTCTTGGCCATGTCAAAAAGTGTTCTTTTTCACGCAGGTTCTTCTCAGACTATGACTTTTCGCACTGTTGATCAAGTCAGTAAAGGTTAAAGTCTCTAATCAGTCACATAATCTTTCCTGAGACTTATTGCAGTGTTACATCTCAAATGAAACTTTGTACAAGTGAAAAATGACAAATCATACATTTAACTGTGACAATCTCCTGAATGAAATGCATCAAATTTTATACTGTAAAAATCCTAATATTTAAGGTTGTGCACTTTGTATGAAAGACGTGCATGTGCACAAGGCATAGAAGTAGCAAGAAACTTTAGGAATGAAAGGGCCAGCATAGCATGTGCTCTGACTGGGGAAATTGTGACAATAAGTTACCAAGCAGTTTCTGTCTCTAATTTTTTGTTGTTTCCTTATTTGTTTGTGCAATACTAGTTGATAATGTATAGGGTTCCTTGGACCAATAAAGTGAAACAGACGAACATCACTGGGCATAAGAAATACTGGTAGAACAGTGGATAAGAAAGATATCTTTTTAATTTAACAGACATTGTATAAGAGACAATTTGATATGTACGTCATTTAGAATTGTTTAGATTTAAGTTGTATAACAAATTCTGGAAAGATGTGTTCAATGAGGATAGTACTAATAAGAAAGCAAAGATATTACTTGACCCCGTGGTCCATTACTTTAACATTGCCTTTCCCCTTACAGGACTGGGACCAGTAACTCACAACGCAAATAAACCTGTTTATAAATGGTGGATTACAAAGGCAATGCTATAAAAAGAAAACTATGTGCAGAAAGTAATGCACGAAATGATCCCAGTTTTCATACTGTTTTAAAAATACAAAAAGATACTCAGGCAAGAATTAAGCAAGGCTACAAAAGTCACAAATACAACTTCTATAAAAGGAGTTCTAAAAATGTACGACAATTTGGGATGCTGTTAGAAGCATCCTTGGAGCTAGAGGTATTTAAAGTGTGTAGGTCATATGATACACAAACATCATATGAAAAGCAGATAAGTGAAGTTTTTACTGAGCACTTTTTGGGTATTGTCTGTAATCTTTCATCACAGATTACATCACACACATTGTCTTGTACCATTGGGTTTATAAAATCTGGCATATCATTGTTTCCTGCATCAGTAACTCAAGAACAAGTGCTGAAAATTATCAGTGGAAATAACAACTTATATTCATCTAGTGCTGATGGTGTGTGCGATTTTTATTACAAAATATTGCTCTAGAAATTATAAATACACTTAGTGATGTAATTTAAGTGCAGATGATGTAATTAATTACAATCTGTTTCCCCAAAGTTTTCAAACTGAGTAAAGTTATTCCTCTGTTCGAAAAAGGAGACAAACTATGTAACAATTATCAACCAATCTGGTTTCTTTCTCTGATGTTGAAGATTATAGAAAAAGTAATGAATTGCCATGTAATTTCATCCCTTCATAAATATTGTCTGCTCACAAAATATCAGTTGGGTTTTCACAAAAACAGGGCCATAAATGAAGCTTTATTTTCTTTTACTAATCAAGTTCTGATGGCTTTAATGTTAAACATTCTTTCTCTGGTCTATTCATAGGTCTGACTAAAGCCTTTGACATAATCTCTCTCTGTTGCTTGAAAAACTAGAGTTGCTTGGCATTAGAGGCACTTGAAATATATGGTTTCATTCCTGCCTCACTAATAAGAGGCAGGAGGCTGAATTTTCAAACAAAGATGGTACTTAAGTTCTATCCAATGAAATTACGATCTGTTATGGTCACACTCAAGGTTTAGTTCTAGGGTCCTTGCTTTTCCTCTTATTTATCAATGACCTTACCTTTGAATCTGCCTAAAGCCTTATCTGTATTGTTTGCAGACAATGCAAACTTCCTTTTCCAAACTCCTTCTTTTCAAGTAGTAAAGGGTATAAGAACAGATTCTTACAACAGGCTAATTTTCTGGACATACAAAAACAAATTATTATCAAACAAAAGCAAAACTGCTCATATGATTTTCAGTGTGCCCAAGAATCACCCTATCTACATGGAGTCCATACTATCTGAAGATGAAACAATAGAGCAAAACAATGAGATCAAATTTCTTGGGTTGTGGCTAAACAATGACTTCCAATGGAATATTCACAGAGAAAAGCTGCTATTGAAGACTCTGTGCCATGCTTTTCAGATTCTTGATCAGTCCTGTGATATCTCAATTCTAAAAATGGTTTATTTTCCTTTCGTACACTCAGTTCTCTCTTGTGGAATCAATTTTAGCGGTGAGTGTTTGATTAAATTTTTGTGATTCAAAAAAGGCTCTTAAAGATAATGAAACAGGTGGCTCAATCTACCCCCACTAAGCCTATTTTCAAGGAATTAAAAATACTGCCTGTTCCCTGCATTTATATCTTAGAATCTGTGACATTTTTTAAAAGGAATCTGCACTTGTTTGTGACCAAATGAGCCTATTTATAATTGTAATACTTGTCCTAGTGCAGACACTCACCTTAGTAGTCATACAGACATACCAAAAGTTTATTTGGTATAAGAAATATGGACAGTGTGCTTTACAATAAATTACCCTTTATCAGTCAGGGAAAATAGAAATGCATTTAGGAATAAAATAAAAGATTTCTTTCTTACACACTCTTTTTTACTCTGTTGATTACTACTTAAAATCTAATTTGTTTTAACAGTTCTTGTACTTTTTAGTGTACAATGTGACTCTACTACAGTATGCCTAAATTTATAAGTTTAATGGAATAGTATACAATTGGTCTGGGTTGTGCTATTATGATTTTGTGTTTTGTTTTTACTTTTTAGTGCTACTAACTTGCAGTTATGTTTTTAACTCCAAATCTAGTCTGATGTACTGGACTGCATTCAGTTATTTGTGTATTACCTCACATACAGCAAGCAGTCATAAAAATATTTAACCATCTCCCTTGTGAATTACAGGTGCTGTCACATAGTGACTGTTTTAAAAACTACTTCAAATTATTTCTGTTTAACAACTCTATCCTCTCCATCAATGATTGAATAGATTACCAACACTCTTAGCATAAAAGTGAGTTACTACAAATATTATGCATGCAAAATGCAGCAAAAGTATTGAAATTATGTATCATCATAAAGTGCATTATCTTTGAATAGCAACCACTACGAATGCAGGTCTTTATGGAAAGAAATATGGCAGTCAAAAATGGTTATTGTAAGTAAATATAAAAAGAAATATTAAAGCAGTTCATTAAAAACTAGATGGTAGCCTGGCATCACAAACTAGAAGAAAGCTAGGTTAGACATGTCAAACAGAACTGGATGTACCAAATTAAGTGTAGACACAATGAGATTTCCACTCTGCAGCGGAGTGTGCGCTGATATGAAACTTCCTGGCAGATTAAAACTGTGTGCCGGACCGAGACTCGAACTCGGGACCTTCGCCTTTCGCGGGCAAGTGCTCTACCAACTGAGCTACCCAAGCACGACTCACACCCCATTCTCACAGCTTTACTTCCGTCAGTACCTCGTCTCCTACTTTCCAAACTTCACAGAAGCTCTCCTGCGAACCTTGCAGAACTAGCACTCCTGGAAGAAAGGATATTGCGGAGACATGGCTTAGCCAAAGCCTGGGGGATGTTTCCAGAATGAGATTTCCACTCTGCGGCAGAGTGTGCGCTGATATGAGACTTCCTCGTGGATTAAAACTGTGTGCTGGACCAAGACTTGAACTCGGGACCTTTGCCTTTTGCGGGCAAGTACTCTACCAACTGAGCTACCCAAGCACGACTCATGCCCTGTCCTCACAGCTTTACTTTCGCCAGTACCTCGTCTCCTACTTTCCAAACCTCACAGAAGCTCTCCTGCAAACCTTGCAGAACTAGCACTCCTGGAAGAAACATTGAGACATAACATGAACTTCTTACAGATGTAAACAATAATTCTTTTTCATCCATGACACAAAGCTAATAAAAAAAGTAGTTGATACAGTAACTTCTTCACCTGTTACCAATTAAGTACAAAAAACACGACAGGTACAGTATGCTATATTGCACATTATGTTGCCTTATTTTATTTTAAGTCTTCAAAAAGCTCTTCTAAATTCAGTATTAGAAGCGGAATTCGGAAGTCTTAAAAACAAATAAGGCAGAAGGGATAGAATTTCTAAAATCATTGCGGAAGTGGCGACAAAATGATTACTCGTGTTGGTGTGTAGAATGTGAGACTGGCAATACATCACGTGACTTTCGGAAAAAATATCATCCACACAACTCCCAAGATTGCAAGAGTTGACAAGTGTGAGAATTATCACACAAACAGCTTAACCTCTCACGAATCCAAGCTACTGGTAAGAATAATATACAGAAGAATGAAAAAGAAAACTGAGGATCAGTTAGATGACGATCAGGTTGACTTTAGGAAAGGTAAGGGCATCACAGAGCCAGTTCTCAAGTTGCGGTCGATAATGGAAGCAAGACTGAAGAAAAATCAAGACATATTCATATAATTTGTGGAGCTGGAAAAAGCGTTCGACAATGTAAAATTGTGCGAGATGTTCAAAACTCTGAGAAAAATAGGGGTAAGCTATAGGGAAAGATGGGTAATATACAATATATACAAGAACCACAAGAGAGCAATAAGAGTGGAAGACCAAGAAGGAAGAGCACAGATTAAAAAGGGTGTCAGAGAGGGATGTAGTATTTTATCTCTACAGTTCAATCTATATGTCAAAGAAGAAATGATGGAAATAAAAGAAAGGAACATGAGTGGGATTAAACTCCTAGGTGAAAGGATACCAGTGTTAAGATTTGCTGATGGCATTGCTTTTCTCAGTGAAAGTGAAGAAGAATTTCAGGAACTGTCAAATGGAATGAAAAGTCTAATGAATACAGATTCAGGGTGTATACATGGATCAGGAAAAAAAATTCCCAGATTTTTCCCGGATTTCCGGGTTAAAAATACACTTTCTGCCAGATGAAAATACACTTTTTCCATGTTACGTAACAGTATACTTTTCCTCGGAACTGTAAAACTTATCAATCCCTTCAATGGTTGTGGTTTTATACTCTGACGTAGAATTTCCCGGCACCTTAGAAAATGAAACTCAGGGGAAAAAACACGTTTTGGAAAGATGTCCGATGTGCAGTAACATGTACACTGCATATTTTCGTATTACGAAAGTATAAATTTGAATTCCACCAAACACCACTTGTTACTTTCTAAAGGATTGAAATTGAGATTGCGATGCACTTTTGTAAGCCAATCGTAGCTCATGTCAAGCCATCTCACCAGCCAATGACAGCTGGTGTTCAGAGCATAGGACACCTGATGTAGTCAGCCAACAGCAACATCACTGTTAAGAAGTGTGAACACAAAAATAAGAAAAGGTAATGGTTTAAATAAATATAGTGTTGCTACAAGAAAAGAAAAGAAAAGCTTTCACGTATAATGTTGGTCTCTAAGATTAATAAGCTGCAAGAGAAGCTAAGCTGTGACACATAAAGATGATCTTTTTTGCGTGTGTTACAGTTTAAGATACATCACACAAACATGCTAGTAAAATGTTTAACAATGACATAAATGTCTGAACTTCTAGGCTCGAAAATATTCTAAATGGTCGTCCTCAAAGATTTTATTTTTGAATGAGAGTCAACCACTCTGTGATTTAAGAAATTCATTGGACATTCACGCACAGAGTTCATCTTGTGAAAAAGGAAATTTACTTTGAAAGTAGCGCTTTTCAAACAACCATTCGGAATATTTTCCCACAACCTGTTAGAAATAGATTCGTTTCAGCAGGTGCTAGAGAGTGCCAGATAACAGGCGTCACCGCACTTGCGCAGCTATGATAACGCAGGATGCCTGTACATTTGAACGTGTAAAACATTAAAAGATCTTACATTATGTCATAAAAGAAACAAGACATTAGAGGATACACCAAGAGCATGGGAATTTTGTGAACCATACTAAAACGCATAATTCAACATCGAAACTGGCCAATAGTGTTGAATTAAACACTTTGTTTCAAATAAATTGACTGCCCGAAAAGATTCATAAAAGTCAAATTTCTTTCACCAACCGACAAAAATAACTTCACTGTTCTGCAAGGTGATTAACGCTCGACTGTCAGAAAGGTGGAAACAAAATAAAATCTGAAACTAATAACATATTTTAGCCTTCCGTAATTATGTGAATGTATTTTAATTCAGTTGATAGCTCCCAGCCACAGAAATCCGTTTTGTTTTCATTTGACGTGAGAGCAATAAATGAATAGGAAACAGCAAAATTACTTAACATAAACACGGGTCATACAGAGACTACCATCTCCCCAATACAACTCAGACTGCTCTGCGCATCAGGTCCAGATCTACAATATTTCCAAAATGGGCAATATTAGATAGGCGCTCCCCCTCCCTCGAGTGTTTGAGGTAGGATGGCAAAAATTTTAAAAATTGACTTTTCAAAGATATCTTCATTTTTTAGTGCACATCTTTCTGAAGAGTCTGATCCATAAAACATATATGTTTGTGGAAACGTAAGATATGTTATTTGGTCTTAAGTGTGCCAAAGTGCAGTGCCACGCCTCTTCACACAGCATTCTTCCATTGCATGTCTCTGTATTTCACTCTGTGGAATTCCAACGTGTAATATTTTGTAAAGGGTGCCATCAAACTATATTCAGGCCAGTGGAAATTAAAATGTCCTGTGATGCTTCTCCTACTCCCAGTTGCCCGATTTGATTTCCTGATCCTCTTTAAAAAAATCTCACAATTAATACTGGAGGGGATTATTTGTAACTGGCAAAACAAGAGCTCTTCAGAAAATTTGCACTCTTTACTGCCTATTAGCTAATAACTGTTTTGTGTGACATAAAATTAAATATAGCATACACAAAATGAGTAAAGACAAGAGACAAGCAAGACAGTACACAATTCTTCAATCCTTCAGTCCTAGCTTTTTTTCCTCTAATCTTGCCACAGCTTTATATGCTGCATTTTCTTTTCTGGGAAAGAATCTATTACCTCATCAAAGTTTGTCAATGTTTAACTACATGTAAAAATGAAATGCCATTGTCTAATACTGAAAAAGCTGTTAATACAAATAGTACCAAAGAATGGTGTGGTTACTCGATCTGATTACGTGTATTTTGTCACTGTCTGCTAGATAAAATGAAATAGGCCTGGCTAATATTGCAGCAATTTCTACGCACACCAAATAAAAGAGACTGTTTCAGCATAAATGGTCATTTTTATAACACGACAAAATATAATTCACGAAGTACCAATATCAAATACCTATTAGGCCTACCACAAGCAAAAAGTTTAATGTTAGGAAATAGTTTCACATTTCATTCATACACTCTAGCTTCTAAAGCATGAGATCAAACAGCAGTGGTACGAAATTTTTATATAAATTTGGAATTGTCATATTCTTCCATAATTTGTGCCAGTCCCTGTTTCTTCTCCTTCCTCGTTCTAACAACCAATCGTGTCATCACTAATTCTGTAACTATTCCTGCCAGTGTCAAAACTTATTCTCTGGTTAACTTCACTAACCCTGCCACAATCACCACTTTAGATACCCCGCATTTATTCTTAAGTTAGGCTTTATTACGTGTTCGTACAATGCATTTTCCACGCGACTCTCAGCCGGGGACTATATAATTGGTCCTTAGTTGTGTAGCGGTGTGGCCAAAAATTTTCTATCAAAATTTCATTTTCTTGGATACACGGAGAAGACAATATGTGATCTTCGTGGCCAAAAATTTTCTGTCAAAATTTCATTTTCTTGGATACACGGAGAAGACAATACGTAATCTTTGTTGCCTGTTATTCCTGTTAGTCGTTTATTTCCACTCTACTAGTCTGAATCTATGGAATTCGCTAGTAATTATAACAACGCTGATCTTTTGCAAACCCAGTCAACCATACAGTGATTGGCATTCACCCATTCGGTTTTATTTGCTCAACTCTTATAGCCCTGTCCCTTTTGTCTGCAGTAAAGTTTATTTCTAGATGCGATGGCGATTCCCCTCGCAGAGACATCACATACACTATGCACACATTCAAAAATCAACTTACGATTCATTCAGAAATCAACTTAGAATTTGATCAAAAATGTTCAAAAACCAACAGGGATCCGTTCAAAATCATATGAGTAATCGATAGACCAACATGTGCTGGATGCTAGGTGCTTTGTGAAGCAAGGTCTTTCTCCCAAATAACACGAATTTGCCCCCCCCCCCCCCCCCGTACCCTGAAACTGCCACCTGGGGCAGATACCTTAGTTTGCCCCCGCCCCCTAGTTCTTGGCCTGCTGCACATACGTGAATCTGGCAGCTTAGGCGCACCAGTAAAATTTTTCCGGATAGAATCTGGCTGCTTGCTGCTATTGCTTGTACAGCTAACTGCCACACTTCTGTAACCAGAAGCGGGAGAAGGTACTACTCATATGTGACTCAACTGCACATGCGCATAAGCTCGCTCGCAACCCCTCAAACAAATCTAATGTAAATAGTTGTGACGTCACGCTCATCGGAGGCAATTTGTTGTTATGAAACATTGCACAGTATGCCTAAAGCCTTTGACACATTTTGCTGTTGGCAGACACTTGTATGAGCACTGTGTTTTGTTGTTGTATATGGTGCATTTCCTTTGCAACTTAAGTTTTATTTTCATTTTTTTTCTCTCGTTCATGTTTTATTGCTGCAGTATTATTCTGCAATACCGTGTACAGCAATATTATTTGTTAGACTATTGGTTCTTACCAGACAAAGTTACAAAAATTTAACTGAAAATTAAAACAATGAAAAATTCCCAGAATTCTAAAAAATGCCTGTGTTTTTCCCGGTTTTCTCCCAGATGAAAACATTCCCAGGTCTTTACTGGATCTCCCGGTTGTCCTGGGTCATATACATCCTAAGATTAAGAACTGAGAGTAAATCAAAGGAAGACGAAAGTAATGAGAAGTATCAGAAATGAGAACAGTAAGAAACTTAACATCATAAATGGTGATCACAAAGAATATGTTTAGGAATTCTGCTACCTAGGCAGCAAAATAATCCGTGACGAACAGAGTAAGGACATATAAAGCAGACTAGCAGTGCTCAATGGGGAATTCCCGGCCAATAGAGGTCTCCTAGTATCAAACACAAGTCTTAATTTGAGGAAGAAACTTCTGAGAATGTATATTTGGAGCACAACATAGTATGGCAGTGAAATGTGGACTGTGGGAAAACCAGAACAGAAGAGAATAGAAGCATCTGAGATGCAGTGTTTTGGAAGAATGTTGAAAATTAGGTGGACGAATCAGATAAGGAATGAGGAGGTTCTCTGTAGAATCTGCGAGGAAAGGAATATATGGAAAATACTGTCAAGGAGAAGGGACAATATCATGGCACATCTGTTAAGACATCTGGAGTAACATCTATGATGCTAGAGGAAGACAGAGACAGATATTGGGAAACCTCCAGCAAATAAATGAGGATGTAGGTTGCAAGTGCTACTCTGAGATGAAAAGGTCAGCACAGGAGAGTAATTCATGGAGGGAGAGCCAATACCTACATGTACCAGCAATGTTCACTTTAGAGAAGATGTCCAAAGCAACCACCCCACACTTGCAAACACTTCAGCATTCTCTAGATCATACTAAGCTGGATTAAGGTCCACGAAACTTGGAGGTCAGGCCACTGAACCTCCAAGATCAATCCATTTCACTGGAAGTGCTTCATTTAATTAGTTACACAAATTCATTCATAAGTGTGGCGGTGCACCATCATCCTGACACCATAGCTATTGCCGAACACCAAGTGGCATGTTTCCTAATGTGTCAGGCAAAGAAACATTTAATACAGGGGTGCATTCAATATGCCCAGCAATGGGTAATGGCCCATAAGTATTCCTCCCAAAATTCTAGTCCACAGGTTAATACCAAAGATACTTGAAAGCCATTTACATAGGTGACATGTGGGTTGTGGTGTTTTTTTTTTTTTTTTTTTTTTTTTTTTTTTTTTTTTTTTTTTTGTCATCGGTCTTCTGACTGGTTTGATGCGGCCTGCCACAAATTCCTCTCGTGTGCTAATCTCTTTATGTCAGAGTAGCACTTGGAATCTACATCCTGAATTATTTACTGGGTGTATTCCAATCTCTGTTTTCCTCTACAGGTTTTACCCTCTACAGCTCCCTCCCTCAGGTTATTCACTGTGTCTTAACAGATGTCCTACCACCCTGTCCCTTCTTCTTGTCAGTGTTTCCCCACATACCCATTTCCTTGCTGATCCTCCAGAGAACCACTTCATTTATTACCTCATTAATCAGCCTAATTGTCAATATTCTTCTGTAATACCACATCCCAAATGCTTTGATTCTCTTCTTGTCCGGTTGTCTCACAGTCCATGCTTCATTACCATAAAATTCTGTGCTTCAAACATATATTCTCAGAAATTTCTTCCTCAAATTAAGACCCATATATGTACTAGTACACTTCTCTTAGCCAGGAATGTTGTTTTGCCAGTGCTAGCCTGCTTTCTATATCCTCTTTGCTTTGTCCATCATCAGTTATTTTGCTGCCCAGGCAGCAGAACTCCTTAACTTCATCTGCTTCGTGATCACCAATTACAATGTTAAGTTTCTCGCTGTTCTCATTTCTGCTACTTCTCATTACTTTAATCTTTCTTCGATTTATTCTCAACCCATATTCTGTACTCATTCGACGGTTCGCCCCATTCGACAGTTCGCCCCATTCAGATCCTGTAATTCTTCTTCACTTTCACTGATGATACCAATGAACTTAGTGAATCTTATCTTTGATATCCTTTCACCTTCCTTCAATATTAATCCCACTCTTGAATCTTTCTTTTATTTCCATAATTGCTTCTTTGATGTACAGATTGAACAGTGTGGGCTGTAAGGTGTCGAGATTCATGGGGGGACACCTTACATGTTGGGTGTCCCAGTTTTGTGTGTCATTTATAGTGTTGCAACACACTGATTGTGCAACATGGGTTGGGTTTTGTGTGTATATTTCACTTGTTTGAGATTTAATAAGTGTGGCATGGACAGTGATGAGAATAACTCCCTTATGTAAGCTTGCATCTTTAAGTTAAGTAGAAACTGAGTGAAAGAATCACTGGAGGGGAAGCCAGTTTCAGTTACCCACACTGTGACGCAATGGCATACAGAGCCGCAGCCTAGTCAAGGTCAAGCGCAAGTGACTAGCATGGCAGAGAACTGGGGAAGAACGGTATATCACATGAGTGGCGCGTGAGGATGTAACTTACCATTCTTGTGGATGATAAAGTGTTACTAAGGGGGCTGGTCTTCCACCAGTCAGTCTTCCTCTCAGTAAAAGTAATTAACTATCCTGAATTTTGTGATGTTACTGATATTTTTTATTTTATGTTATTTGAGAAATTTAATGCCAGGATCCCCTTGTCTGAACAGGCGATACCTGAGATTGCTCTAGTGCATTGTAATGACCCAACATGTGCAAAAGTGATTCCAATAAATACTATTACAGGGAATTGTTGTTGTCTATTGTAAGACAGAGGTCCCCTTCATACCTCACTGGAATATATTAAGAACATTGATGGCAGCTATTCTTCTGAAGCCTAAACCCTTGATGAGTAATAGCACATGGAAGTGGAATCGTGCACACAATGCAAACATAGCATTTCCTTATTACCAACCAGAGGCATGTTTAGAGGGCGAAAGACTACACCCCTGTCTTACACCCTTTTTAATCAAAGTACTTTGTTCTATGTCTCCCACTCTTAATGTTCCGTCTTGGTTCTTGTACATTTTGCATATTAACCCACCTTTCCCTATAGCTTACCCTTTTCTCAGAAGTTCAAACATCTTGCACCACTTCACATTGTCAAACTTTTTTTCCAGGTCCACAAATCCTATGGACCTGTCTTGATTTTTCTTCAGTCTTGTTTCTGTTATCCACCACTACACCAGAATTGCCTCTCTGGTGCCTCTACTTTTCCTAAAGCCAAACGGACCGCCACCTAAAAAAAATCTTCAATTTTCTTTTCCATTCTTCAGTATATTATTCTCGTCAGCAATTTGGATGCACAAGCTGTTAAGATGACTGCATGATAATTCTCATACTTGTTGGCTAATGCATAAATAATTGTTTTGTTGCCACTTCCCCCAGTCATTTTAGATATTCTAATGGAATGTTATATATCCCTTCTGCCTTATTTGATCACAAGTCTTCCAGAGGGTTTTTTTTTTTTTTTTTTTTTTTTTTTTTTTTTTTTTTTTTTTTTTTTTTTTAAATTATGAGTCTATTGCTGGATTCTGTACCTCTTCTATATCGGTTCCTGTTTCTTCTCCTATCACGTAATCAGACAAGTCTTCCCTCTCATAGAGGCCTTCAACATCCTCTTTCCACCTATCTGCTCTTTCCTCTTCATTTAACAGTGGAACTTCCATTGCACTCTTAATGTTACCACCTTTGCTTTTAATTTCACAGAGGATTGTTTTGACTTTTCTATATGTTGAAGAAGTCCCTCTGACAATCAAGTATTTTTCGATTCCTTCATATTTTTCCTCCAGCCATTTTGCCTTAGCTTCCCTGTACTTCCTATTTATTTCACTCCTAGGTGACTTGCATTTCTGTATTCCTGAATTTCAACAAAAAGCTTTGCACTTTCTTCTTTCATCAATCAACTAAAGTATTTCTTCTGTCACACATGGTTTCTTCACAGTTACCTTTTTTGTACTTAAGTTTTTCTTTCCAGCTTTGGTGACTGCCCTTTTTAGAGATGTCCATTCCTCTTCAAGTGAACTGCATACTGATCTACTCCTTATTTCTTAGAACACCCGTATCCCACTTCTTTGAGCATTTTTTTTTTTTTTCCCTGGCTACTCTCTTAAACTTCAGTTGACTCTTCATCATTGCCAAATTGTGATCTGAGTCTATATGTGCTCCTGGGTAAGTCTTAAAATCCAGTACCAGATTTCAGACTCTCCTCCTGACCGTGGTGTAATCAAACTGAGAGTTTTCCCTTACCTCCTGGCTTTTTCCGAGTATATCGCCTCGTCTTGTGATTCTTGAATAGAGTATTTGCTATTACTAGCTGAAATTTGTTGCTGAACTCAGTATTTCTCCTCTTTCATTCCCAGTGCTAAGCCCATATTCTCCCATAACCTTTTCTTTTACTCCTGCCCCTACAACTGCTTTCCCATCCCCTGTGACTATTACATTTTCTTCATCATTTACATACTGAATTACCTGTTCAATATCCTCATATACTTTCTCTGCCTCTTCATCTTCAGCTTGCAATGTTGGCATATATAGTTGAACTATTGTTGTAAGTGTTGGTTTGTTGCCAGTTCTGATGAGAACAACCCTACCACTGAACTATTAACAGCAACTCACTCTCCCCTCACCTTGCTATTAATAATGAATCCTACTCTCATTATACCATTTCTACTGCCGCTGATATTACCATATACTCATCCAACGAGAAATCACTGACCCCATTATATCTACATTGAGCCTCTGCCTTCCCCTTTTCAATTTTTCTAGTTTTCCTACATCTATGTTCAAACTTCTAACATTCCACGCCCCAACTCATAGAATGGTATCCTTTCATTGGTTATTCAATCTTTTTCTCATCATCACTTCCCCCTGGGGAGTCCCTTCCTGGAGATCTGAATGGGGGACTAGCCCAGAATCTTTTGCCAATGAAGAGATCATCACGACACTTTTTCCATTACAGACCAGATGTCCTGTGGATACATAATACATGTCTTTAATGCAGTGGTTTACATTGCCTTCTGCATCCTCATGCCGTTGATCATGGCTGATTCTGCTGCCTTCAGGGGTAGTTTCCCACCCCAAGAGAAAGAGAGAGCTCTGAACCTCTGTGCGCTCCTCCGCCCTCTTTGACAAAGCCATTGGCAGAATGAGAGTGAGTTGTTCTGCCAGAACTCTTCAGCCGCCACTACTGACAATGTTTATTCAAAATTTAAGTGGTAGCAGGTTTCAAACCTGGAACCAAGGACATTTTGATTAAGCTAACTGCGATTTTCCCTTACCTCCTGGCCTTTTCCAAGTATATCTCCACGTCTTGTGATTCTTGAATAGAGTATTCGCTATTACTAGCTGAAATTTGTTGCTGAGCTCAATCAGTCTTTCTCCACTTCATTCCTAGTGCTAAGCCCATATTCTCACATAAAAAAGAAGCTACTCCTAGACCACAGATGCAACCACTCCATATTACGTTATTCATAAAATGTTTTTCACCTTCCACTTGGTGCAAAAGCCATTCACAAAATTATACTTGTCGAATGAGGTCTTCTGGCTGCTGGTGTTGAGTTAACGTGTAATGATACAGATGTAGTTGTTCATCATGCAACACATCAACCAGTCTTTAATATGATATACGGCACTTCCTTGCAATATCACATGTACTTTGCCAAAGTGACTGGGAAACAGTTTTAAGAATCATGTCCTCTGTTTGTGGAGTAATCTAGTCTTTGGACAACATCTGTCCACTTCTTGTGGGCGAATATTACTGGTTTTGCGAAAGCATTGCTTTAGGCAACAAAAATATTCTTATAGGGATGTCACATTTGAGGATAATGTGCAGCATACACAAGAATAGCAGCAGCAACTCGGTTATCAAATGCACCCAATACCAAAAGCATATCAACGTATTCAGCATTTGTGTACTTCATTGGGAAGTCCCCCTACATGAACTTGACAGGACCAGTTATGATCATGCACTGCACCACTGCTAGACATGTCAATGCAATTTAATGGATCCCACTGTCATGTGATAGGCTACTGTCACATGACAAAATGATGTAGTGCCAAAAAACAGAACGTTAGTGGGGAAAAGGTTATGAATGACTTGATACCATAGGAAAAATAGGTAGGCAGACACTGTACCAAACAACCTTCCAATCTGTCTCCCGCGATACTGCCTTCACATAGGCAACACAAATTGGTAACGTCCAGTGATGTAACTATAACACAAAGGTGCAACTGGAAAAGAATATCAACCCCCAAATTATTGACAACAATAAAAATTCCCAAATGTGCCTTAATTTGTTATTTATCCTACCAACATCTACTGCAGGGGTGAATGAAGCTCGCAGACTGGTGACAGGCAAGAAAGCGAGCTGTAAGTGACTGGGGGCACTACCACGTTAAAATTGTCTGTCGAAGAAATAAAGCAGAAACCTTGGGACGAACATCAAGGAGGCCCAAATCTCCCATCAGCAGGATCTTGCCATAACCTCATTGGAGGGGGGGGGGGGGGGGGTTGCGACAGATAAACATGCCCGATAAGTTTACTTCAGGACATCATTGCAGGAAGGAGACAAATTTGTGCAACAAAATAGGCTTTACTCAACACACAAGTTTCCAGCATCCAAACCTTATGAAGTAATGAGAAGGATCGTGTATGAGGATCGTTCTTGAATCCTACGTGTGACAGACTTCCAATTTAACGGAGCCACCTTCATTCAACAATAACAACATCCGATGACTGATGGTGGGCGACTGCCACAGCCTACAAAATCTAACCATGTCAAATCCCCACAAACTGAGTAACCGACATTTCTGGTTGTTAATCCATGCTCCCATAAGATGACAACTTGCATCCAAAATGTGATCGAGTACCAGTATGTTCTCAAGAGTAAGAAGAAGTAGCATAATGTCATCAGCATATGTGCAGACGATAAACCTAACCTTCTCCCAATAATGACCAGCCACTCCACCAAGCAGCTATGAACCACAATAAGGGGTTCAGAAATAGCATGAATAATGACACAGACAGGAGACTCCCCTGTAGGACACCTCAAAACATTTTTATGAGGGGAGTAAGGTGACCATTCAGGTCAATAGACACTTGAGTACCAGTTATTGCAGAGATGAGCATCCATTGTGCAGTATCATTAAAACTAACAACCGTTAACACTCGCAACAGAAAATTGTGACTAACTGAGTCAAATTCATGATTACAATCAATAAAAAGTAAAGCTCCTCACACAGGAAAAGTGGAAGCAACTGCAATGAGATCACAACATTCAGCAACAGGAATAAAGAGAGTATGACCTAGGATACAACTTTGATAATAGGCATCTATGCCAGGAAGCAAAACCGACAAACGGCTATTTGTCATGTGAGGTATGATTTCACAATCAAAACTGAGTAGCATTGTTGGTCGGACCTGATCCAAAGACAGATGTCCCGTCTTTTTGGGAATTAAAACAATTTTTCCATCCTTACAGGATGGTGGGAAGTGTATCCCTTCCACCACTTCATTCACCATAGATATTAATGTTATCTCCTATGAGATGTGGAAACCAAACCATCCAAATTCAGCGATTTGTGGAAAGTAGAGTAAACTACATTGTCAGATACCTCCTCACAGTGAAAAGCTGCCAGAAACTCCTCATGGAGAGCTGGTGTAACAACACTATCAATGAGGGAAGTAAAATCAGCAGAAAGTATACCGTCTGATTCCACTCCAGTGTAAAGATTGGAAAAATATCGGGAAAGTTCGCACATTATATCAGGTTAGGATGACCATTCACTTCCATCAATAGAACAAATGGTCATGAAACACATCCTTTAAAATCACACTCAATGCTAAATTAGATAATAAAGGGATGTCAATTCATCTTGGAGAAACGAACATGGATGGGAATACAAACGAAGACCATCTAATTGCAGTCTTTCGAGTTGCAGGTGTTTTTTTCTTCACATGGTGAACATCCTGTCTCTCAATGGTATGCGTTGAGCACTATCATTAAGATCATGATGGACAGCACAATAAAATCTCCAAGTTCTCCTCACTTCAGTCCCTTTACCAGTGCTAAAATGCATGAGTGCAGTGCAAAGCTGAGGTCTGGGAATGGCAACTTAGTGATAACACACTTGGGAACGGCTTACCTGACCCCACACAGCAGCGATGATATTATCTATAGAGGGGTCTGCCAAATATAAAATATTTAGCTTTGAAATAGGGAAAGAAAAAGTCACTGAAACAGCTCAGTGTCTTAAAGCTGGCAGGAATAACATCAATTGACAAAAGCTGTCCACATAGGGAAATAGGCAAATAAAAACAATTCAGTTTGCTACTAGAAGTAGTTGTAAAATATGTAAAGTGCACTAATGTGGGATATCTGCAGATCCAAGCACCCAGTAGACTCAGAGAAACTACCATATCAATAAGTTCACGACAATAGTTACAGATGGGAGTCTGATCCACAGGACAGAATACGCAGTTAAAATCTCCACCCATCAGAATTTTCCATGGATTTTGACTAAGTAAATAAATGGTATCTTCCTTCTAAAAACACGAGTAGCCATATATACTATCAGAGCAAGAAAGAGCAAAAATAAAAATTCAGGCGAGATCATAAAAACGACACCCCATACCCCGACTATCTTATAGCATTTCAAAGTCCATTAACAGAACACTGTCCCAATAAAGCATGGCCATGTGAGTAGAACATTCCGGCACAACATTAAAAAACATAGAATATCCAGGGAGACAAAGCACGTCATAATGCAGCAAGCTATAAGGGAGTGCTTACCCTATTAACATTTAGAGTAGGAAACATATATGCCTGCATTAGTTAACACATGTAAGGCATGAAAGTAGTACTAGAAAAGCATTTACGCATCACATCCTGCTCTCCACAACTCCGCCAGATGGCGGGGATGAAGGTGCAGGATTTAAATCCTCCCCAGCAGAAGATGCAGACTCCATGTTCCCCCCACTGCGACACCAGTTACACACAATTTTTGTCAATTGCCTACTACTTGGTATACATAGCTTATCACTGAATCATGTTTATTATTGAACCATGTTTTCTTAGACACGTTGAAATAATGTTCTCAATGATTTTACTTTTCTTGCAAAAGCAGAGACATCAAAAAATGATTTCAATTTCTGTCTTAAGTGCACTATGATTTCTGCTTCTTTCATGTCCACATATAAAGATGGATCAATAGCAAAAAATACTTTCATTTGGCCTTGGCATCTTCTGTTTTAACTACTTCTGATACAAATTTTTCTATTCCTTCAAGAATAACACATTCTCGATAGCAAATGCCCAATCAGTTCAGTTCTCACATTCTTCCAACTTTGGGCACATCAATCAAATAATTCACTGCCATATTTACTGAGCACAACAGTTCTTTTGAACATCAGAGCATTCTGGACTTCAGTTACCAGTTCCTGATATTTGTAACAGTGATTCTCTAGGTACCTGTAGAGTTCTGTCACATGATTCCGCTGCTATTAAGTTGTCCTGAGAACACTGATAGGCATATTACTTAACACTTTATTAGAACACTTCATGTGAAAAAGAACTCGCACAATTTAATGCACTCAGTACTGCAAGGAATAGTTATTTACATGACACAAGCAAAGGCAAAAACATAGATACTAAAAAAGAAAGACATACGAAATATCATGGTTCACACTATATCTAACGAGGCCACAGACATTAATTTAAATGCTTCTATGAAACTTAACCATTAGAAGGAAAATAATGTTCAATTTTAAGCATTTATCACCAACAATGTACAGTAATATTACATAAAATCTGCATTAAAAGGCAACTAATTGTACATTGAAGATATTAAGTTCTACTTTACCATAATTGGAAGGTGTGTGTGAATTTTCTCTTCCAGTTTAAGTTCAAGCCCTCGCTCACTGAATACAGGAACTAAATTGTCAGATGCCTGTGCACACAATCTGCAGTACCTACTAGCCATTTCACTTAACTCTTGTAAGGTTCTATTCCATGCCTTTATTTCTTCTTTGTAGTTTATATTTATTTCTTCATCTTCTTCAACTTTTCCTATAAATAATGTACTAGTTAGAAGAAACACACACATTTAGAAGAGAAACATGTTAGGAACTATTTCTTAAAAAATATGTTACAGAGACTACTGTGAGAAGATTTAAGGATGCAAAACTTATACAGCTGTATTTATGAAATGTATCTAAATTATGCAAAGTTGACATAATAAAGATTTAGAGCAATATGACAAAAGAGAACAGAAAATATATCAAAGTGCTCAGATTATTGGCTAAATGAAGTACCACATAATAAACATATTTAATGACTGTTCAGCATCAGCTGCAACCAGCCACTTTCAATATCATTTATTCATGACAGTACCTGTTTCGAGCAGCGAAGCTCATTTTCATATGGCATATGTTCTTCATTATACAATTTAATATGAAGAGGGCATCTACACAGAACCGATGGTAACAACACAATATTTCATTACACATCCACACAACTTCTCATGCAAAAATCCACAATAAGTTGTGCAGCTGTTGAATTTATAGGATTATAGTAAACATGGTTATCTTATTAGTAAGTTATCAAAATACTATATATATTTATGCTGTATTTCGTCTTACATTATCCAATACACATTAACATTTAAATGTGTAGATCACCATGGCCAGAGTCTGTTAACATGTTTGTTGGGTATGCCACCATGTCATACTGTAACATAACTGCATTGAACAAAATCGGCATTTTGGCCATAGTTGCAGTGCCATTCTTATGGGTCAACTGGTGTGGTGTGTCATTGAGGTCCACCTACATTTTCTTATGACCCCATTAATGGCCAACTATCTTGACATATGTTCTGCACACTGTGGGCATGTACAAGGTGGACTGTGAGTGTGGAGATGCATAAATTGGTGAAAGTGGCAGGCTAGCAGCAACTCTCATCCAGGAGTGTGAGCACTACATTCAACTTGAGCAAAACAAGCTGCAGTGGCTGAAAACTGGAAACACTATGGGTGGAAAATAAAATTCCGCAACACTTACTTGCATTTCAAACAGCCAGGGTTGGTGAAGCACAAGGGCAGCAAGGTCATTAAAAACAACTGAACAATATGAATAGAGAAGAGGACTATAGTCTTGCACCTTCTTGGCTGCCAGCCATCAGAGCCTGATGTGGAAAATGAGGAATATAGGAATACACACACCATCTGCTGATAGCTTCCAATCATGACTCATACTAAATGGGACGGCAGAAAATGGCAGATCCCCACTCATTCGACTACATGAAGACAATCTAACCAAATTGCTCACTCCTTCCACTAGTGCAAACCCATGTCATCAGTTTTTTTTTTAATTCTGACATAGTGATACATATGAGATCCCTCAACAACACAGCAAACCAGTAGATCCAGAGGAAGGTCCAAACATCTGGTTTGTTAAGTGACAGTTATTGTACAACATGGCACAGTCAATTAACAAATACACTGCACACAGCTTACACTGCCCATATTAATAGCCTACCTATACTTTGCTGCTGTGTTATGTTTCCATTTAACACCAACAGCAAAAAAGATATTGTAAATTATTTTGCATTTCCTGCATTACAATACTACTGGTAGATCAGATTCAGTTTTGACATGCTCCAGCAAACAAATTAAAGTGCATAATGAAGAATGCACATTATCCGAACATAAGCTATGCTGCCTGAGACTGGTAAAGTACGAATAAATGTTACTGAAAGCTACTGGTTGCTGTTCTTACTCAGCAGTCACTCTCTATCCACAGTCAAAGCTTTTTATCATAAAATCCCTGGTAGGTAATACATTCACCCTCACCCCCCACCACCCCAATAAACATCTGTTTATCGAAGAATAAACACAATTCGGAATGGTATTACTAGATATTTGCAAATACAAGTAATATAGGCAAATACGTGATGAATGCAGCTACTCTGACACTACACAATCATAACAGTTATTTGAAAGACACTGTAATGTTGCAGACAATATGCACCTGTGTAGTTTCATGAAACTGGCTCCTGCCAGATTGATAAAGGCAGCCTTTGACTGTTGGGGAACTAGATACAATAAAGCGTGATACAGAAACACTAACTGCCATCAATAAAGGTATCCAGAGTATGTGCTTGTGTGAACCAGAAAATTAAGTGCATGAAGTCAATTTTTCTATTGTATTCAGTACTTTAACATTTGAGCAAGTTTCAAGAACAGCTGAAGTGCTCATTTTATGTGTGCTAACTGAGTGAGGATTGGGTATGTTAATTTCCAAGCACTCCAGTTATTTGAACTACACAATTGTGTTTAACAGACATACTTAACATTTTAAATTATCTTCCACACTTAAATGCATACAGTCACTAAAGTTGAGAAAATTTTATATTCTTTTAAATGGTAATATGAATATGGGAATGACTGCACCTTTGGAGAGAGAATCCAGTCAGTACAGATATAATGTAGTTCTTATGGTATTGTCCGCAAAAATTTAGACAGGCAAAGAAAAAAAATCTTATGCTCATATTCTCAGATATTACTGAATTGTACATGTGTTAAAATTCATAACAAAGTAAGAAACTTGTATATTTTCAGTTCTGACTGAAAAAATTCCTAACCTGATATACAGGCCACTAAAAATAATGGTGAGACAAGCAAATAAAATATAAATATTTAATCTATGAAATAGTTCAAGATGTTTTGTTGATCTTTTTTATTCAAAAGATAACAATTTTTGCATCAGTTTGCAAATGTGCATACAAGTGATTTTGCTGTAGTTATCGAATTTTTATTAACATTCAAAAATATTTGTCTGTCAAAAATGTAAATTCTAACTTTTTATGGTAGAAGCAGTACTATAAACATTTCCAAAGAGAAGACCGTTACCAAAGGTCTTATACAAGTAATTGTTTTGAATATGGCACATTGTAACACAGAAGGTGGTATATATTTAGCAAAAGAGTCCAAGTGGCTTGAAACTACTGTCACTTGAAAAATTACTTGTTTGAAATATTTAGCAAAAGAGTCCAAGTGCCTTGAAACTACTGTCACTTGAAAAATTACTTGTTGGAAATAATTTACATATGTAACATATTTTCTGGAAGCTGGAACTACGAGTAAGATTTAAACATTTACATACTACAAATCTCCTGCTAAGTGAAACTGCGAAACAGGTGCTGGGCCAAGTCGCAAGTACAAAGTGCAACAACAGTTTATGTCAACAGTAAAAGAGGAAAAGAAAAATTCAAATACTGATAAAAGAAATGTGGTTGGGTTAGTGACACATATCATATTAATTTTGATAATCTGTGCAGAGTTACCAGTGGCTTTCAACAGGAAAGCTGGAGAAATGGCAACTTTCCATTCTAGTTCCCCAGTTGCTCACCAGATCTACTACAGCACTGCAACTAGATTAAAAATTATGTAGAAACTGCTTCCCTCATAAATAATAACTTTAAAAAAATTAATTCCAAAATACACCTGTGGAAAACAACAACTGAATGCCTCGAGACCTGAGGTATAAATGCCATTACTACATGGCCCACTGATAGGGGGCAGTGAAAGTAATTATTCAAAACACTATAATTGGGGCAGGGTGGTAACTAAACACTGACCGTGAATATGCTTGGCCTACTCTCATAATATCTGACTTGCTGTTGATGGAATAGCAAAGACTGTAGATATCGCAAAGATGACTGTTTCTGAATAATTGTCTGGGACATTTTACAACAGATATCAGATGAGTGCCATATTGGTGCTGGTGGTCCAAGGAAGGTGCAGATGCTTGTCTTGGGCTTGGATGGCAGCAGTTTATGGATTATCATGTGGACCACCACATGAAAGTAGCAGCCACCACTGATTGCACAATGACCACAGCATAAACTGAGAGCATTTATGCATCTAGTGTTTCAAATAATATCATAAGGTATTTTTTTGTTGGATGATGGGCTATGAGAAACAGTGCCTCTCACAAGGACTTCTCTTGAACATATTTACCACAGATGATGTGGTGTAAACACATCCGAAACAGCAACTAAACAGCAAGGTCATTAGTGCGCTTGCGTGAATGATATACAGATAAGTGTGGAAAAAATCTATTAAACAATAATAATAAATTGGTACACCAAATTGCATTCATATGCCAGAATTGAGAAGACAACCCCGATAAGGTGAGCATCAGAAAAGCCCTCAACAAGAGTCAGGATGAAACACAGATAAAATCAAGGACAAAATATCAGTACAGACACAATTAAAAATGAGACAGATGACTGACGATGGATGATTACTTAGAAATAGTGGGTGACTGAGCCACTCAGTGACACACTAGAATCTCACACCCAATATTTTGGGAAGAATTTAGGACATCACACAATACCTTGAAACATGAAGCGCACGTGCATCATTATCAGTTAGGATAGAGTGCAGGTCCAGTGGGAGATGCAGATCAGGCCTTAGGTTGCCATACAAAACACATTCAATTAAAATATGTTGTACTGACAGCTGTGCCCCACATCTGTTACACACTGGTGGCTCCTCACGACATAAGAGGACGCCATGCATAAACAGTAATGTCCCACTCTAAGCCATATAAGGATTGCTTCTTCAACTTGTTGTGGTAAGAAGGAGATAAGCCATGGTCGCACTTCCAACCACTGAGCCTCCCACCAACAAAATGGTATTCTTGGTCACAAATGAGGTAACAGTCTGCAGGGGGGCCAAACAGGGAGCAGGAGTTGGAACAGAGCAAGCCTCCTAGTCAGCGGCATCAGCAAATTCATTTCCCCAGATCCCCATATGTGCTACAATCCAACAGAAAATTATTCCCTTGTCCTGCCTTTGCAAGAGAACAGCAGCCTGCACTTCTTGCACCATGTGATCTGCTGGATACATCTGACAACAGCAAGAAGGACACTGTGAGGATCTCAACAGATGAAGAATTTCTTGCCATGGCATTGCCTCATCTGCTACAGAGCCCTCATGATACCAAACAATTCTGTGTAATAAACTGAAAAATGCTTTGGAAGCCCTATCCTGAAGACAATGTCAGGGAACATAATACAGCAACTGACAAAATCCCCTTGCTTAGAACAATCCATGTAAACAGTAATAAAATCTGGGTGTCAATGTAAAATCTCATTAAATTTAATTTTAAAAATATAGTCTGGTGTACAATTCTTCCTATAAGCAGTCAATTTGAAAAGTAGACAGAGGGATCCCCTACTCCAACCTGGCTTTAGACCTTAATGCCCCCCAACTGTAGTAATCAAGGCTCTCCCTCACATGGATCCCGAACAACCTCATTGCCCATGGACGGTGACGGAACAGCCGTTCCAGTCGTGGCTGTGCAATGGAGATGGATGCCAGCAATTTTGGATTGCACACAACCCTGTATGCTTGGCATTCCACAAGGAGAAGATGTCTAATAGACAGCGGACGCTCACCAGCCTCTGCACACAGGCTAGCAGCTGGACTTGTCTGGTAAATCCCTGCTCACCGCCTAATACCCTTGTGGTGAACCACATATAACATTCTGAGGTACAAAGGTCTTGCTGATCCATAAACCTATCGTCTGTATTCAAGCTGGGGTCACAAAAAAGCCCTATAAAGATGGATTAGACATGGCCTGTAGGCTCCTCAAGACCAATGCTTGATATATTTTAGGATGTTTGAAGCCTTGAGACATCTCAGTTTTAGGTCCTTAAGATGCAGAAGTTTCTCATCAAAAGTGTGGCCTAGATATTTCACCTTTTCCTTAAAAGCGACAACAGTAAACCCCAGTTTTAAAATGGGTAAAATAAAAAGAGAGTGGATGCAACTGAAACCAACACAAACAGTTTTCTCCATAGATAATTTAAAACCTGTGGTGTTAGACTACTTCTCTAACCACATGATCATAAAATGCAATTGCCCATTAGCTGATGCAAGGTTGGAGGATGCACAGAAGATGTAGAGGTCATCCACAAACAAGGAACACAGTGCGATACACCATATTGTGGATATAATACTATTGATTGCGATAGTGAATTCTGTGGCACTTAAACTCCCTTGAGGGACACCATTTTCCTGCTTAATGTGGTCACACAGGACATTCCCAGCCTTTTATCTAAAATACCTGTCCAAGAGGAAGGACTGAATGAAAGTGGGTAGACTTTCAAGGAAGCTCCATCGATACAGCTGCAACAAAATATTGTGCCCCCATGTAGTATTGTAGGCCTTTCCCAAATCTAAGAAGACACTGATAAGGTGTTTCTTACAGAAGAAAGCTTGTTGAATTGCTGCTTCAAACAATCATGTTATCGAGGGTGGAGTGATACCTCTTGGACCCACAATTGGAGCAACTTAGTAGGGATCTGGTTTCAAGAACCCACAATATGTGGTGGCTGACCATACACTCCAGTGTCTTTTCTTTACAGCTTGTCAGATTAACACTATGATAACTACTGGAGTTAGTCCGATCCTTCCCTGGTTTTAAACTGAGATTCAAACAGATTCTTTCCACAAATTGGGGAAGTCTCCAGTCATCTAAATTTCACTAACATGGTGTACACGCAGAACAAAAAAAAACAATCTCAGATTTCCCAGTTAAAAATATACTTTTTCCAGGTCAAAATACACTTTTCTCAGGTGAAAATACATTTTTTCCATTAAAGTGACAATGTATTCACCCTTGGAGCTACAAAACTTATCAATACTTTGAATAGTAAAGATTTTATACACCGACATAGAGCATCCCATCACTTTAGGAAATGAAACCAAGCAAAAAGCAACGCGTTTTGGAAAGATCTTTGACGGACAGCAATGTCTACACTACGTATTTTCATTTTACAGATGTATAAATACGAACATCAAATACAGCACAGTAGCTTCTGAAACATTGAAACTGAGATTATCATGCGGGTTTTTTTTTTATGAGAGCAGATATTCAAGAACGTGATGTAATCAGCCAATAGCAAAATTGCTGTGAAGTAGCAGAACACTCATATACCAGACAAGTAGCCAGTGAAATAGAGGGGTAAAAGCTGCAAATCGACTCATGGCACTTAATGTATAACCACCAAACACTTCCAACTACATCTTATGTCAAGGAGGAGGTTTATCCAACGGGCAGTACTGCTAGAAGCCCAACCTGACACCCACTGGCTATCTTTACGATTGGACACTTTGCAAAATACAAACCTGCATCTCAAAGACGAAATCACATAAGAGCAGCAACTACAGCATAGTGTGTGGAGAGTGCTGAATAGATTAAGAACATGAGTCGCAAAATGCAAGGTAAACATAGTTAAGTGGGGCTACTCTTAAGATAACCAGAGTGAATGTGAAGAAACACAGATGATTCAACATTTGCTCATGTGCCTATGAACAGAGTTTGTTCGAACAGCGGAAGATCTATTTTTGTGAAATGACAATTTCTCTCTGCCATTAAAGTTGCAGAGTTTTGGAAGATGGGAATTTAGACGTTCTTGCCCAGACACAGAAAGTAAAGTATGTTAGTACCCAAAAGGTAAAAGTTAATTGTTTACATTAATATACATACAGTATATTTAATACAAAACCCTAAGTTTTTACACACAATATTGCTCATCACATCTTTGTGCTGGGTTTGGTTAATCAGGATTCTAAGAGTAAAGCTTAAATTGCAGGAGATGAATATTTCTGACAAGCACAATAATAAACTTCGCTGCTGTGCACAGAATATTTCATGGGTTACCTGGCTGAATTAATCTTCTGTTGAGCACTTTGACTTTTTCCATAGAAAGCCCAATGGTGTGTAAAATTGCTAAGAATTCATTTTGCATTTTTTTCTGAAGGATAATTATACTTTTTGCCATCATTACTGTATACTTTGTGATCTATGAAAGATGTAAAATAGATATGAAAAACCTTGAGCTTGGCCTTTTTTTTAAGAGTGTGCCACCCTTTAAGTATATCAAACACAAATGCGCCAGTAAAATTTTAAATAATAGCATAAATGGCTGGTTTTCTTGGCCCAAAATATTTTTAAGTGATTGGTCCTCAAAGAGTTAAGTTTTGAATGAGATTCAAGCATTCCCTGATTTAAGAAATTTATCACACATTCTCACAAGCAATGTATTTCATCTTGTGTAAAAGCATATTTAGTTGGAAAATAGCGCATCTTAAATCAAAATTCGCAATATTTTCCTACAACCTGTCAGAAATGTGAACAGGTGTGATGCCACGGTCATTGAACGCAGTTTGTTGTTATGAAGTATTGTATGGTCTTTGTCCTAAAGCCTTTGACACATTTTGCTGTCAGCAGACACTTAAGGTGCACTGTGTTTTTCTGTTGTAAATGGCACATTTTATCTGCAACCAAAGTTTTATTTTGGTGTTATTCTCTTGTTTCCATTCTACTGCTGCACTATTATTCTGCAGTAACGGAATAAAGTAAAATTCTTCATTAGAGTATCAGTTCTTACCAGACAAAATTACAAAAATTTAACTGAAAACTAAAACAATGAAAAATTCCCAGAAGTCTAAGAAAATTCCTGGGTTTTTCCCATTTTTTCTCAGATGAAAAAATTCTCTGGGTTTTTCTGCATTTCCCAATTGTCCCAGGGCATACATGCACTGACTGATGAGCTGGAGGAGGACCTCCTTTGACCACAGGTTCAACTGTTTCAACTTGCTGTACGTTATCAGGTCGAGAGCAGATGTAATATCACGAGCTATTGACAATGCACTATCCAACTCCCACAGAGAAACAGCTGGCTGTATTCCTCAATGTTTGTGAAATGGAAATTAAAACCAACTGTCTACAGTGTCTCCCAATAATGATGGGAAGCTGGATCCTGGCTGGAATTGGCCATAGTGGTCTTATACTATTGAGCCACTGTCTGGGCAATGCCTCTCAGTGATGTTAGGAGATGCCCTTGTTCCTGTACAGCTGCTATTAGTGGTTGTGAGTTTCACCTTGAGACCCTCCTGATGGCTTACCATATTTCACTTGTGGATGTGGACCTATTGACGGAGTTCAGGAACTTTTGCCATGACCTCTGCTTATTCTCCCAAATTATTCTCCTCACGTTTGCCCACACCATTCAAAGAGCTGCAAGACTTGTATCTGTAGAGCAACAATTGAATCTTCACATAACCATTTTCCTGACCCTCATTGCAGAACAACATTCATCATTCCACAAGGGGCACGTGGCCTCCTAGGTGTTCGTGTTGACTTTGGGATGGATGCATCAGCAGTGTAATCGATCACAGCTACAATGGGATCCAGCCAGTCCTGGACACAGTCATGCTGTTTGAAAACAGATAACTGCCTGTAACATCCTGTCCCGGATGCAGTCACACTGATCGAAAACAGCTAACTGCCTCTAAAGCAACCGGTTAGCCTTTCTGAACAGCAATTTCGGCAGCTTGCTTTCTGGTCTGCTCCATCGGGCAGATGATTCCGGAGAGGGTAGTGGTCACTACCATGAAGGTTGTCATTCACTCTATACTGAGCAAGGGCAGGTGAGAAGGAAAGGTGCTTGTCCATAGATGAATCCATAGCGGTGCTAAAAGCCATAGCTTGACCCATATTCTTAAATATGATGTCTGTAGTTCATGTCATATCCTCACGTAACTGACCCCTGGTGCAAGTGGTGCTAGAACTTCACAGCACACTGTGTGCAATAAAGTCCCCAAAAAGCAGAAAGTGTTGGGAAAGTTCATGAAGAAGATGTGTGAGGACCTCACTCTCAACAGGCTCTTGGGCAGTAGGTACACAGAGCACACTGTGACAGCAACATGGGCCACTATCTCAAAGACAGCTTGTAGTGTTGTGGTTAAGAATACATGTCAGGTGTGAAGTACATACTTCACTAACACTAATGCCACTCTTTTTGCCCTATCACCAATAAGGCTGTCTTTTTTTTTTTTTTTTTTTTTTTTTTTTTTGGAGAGGTGATAGCCTCCAAATACAGGTGGTGGCAGTCTGTTTAAAATGTGTCTCTTGGAGACAGAGACAGAAAGGTCATTCCTCCAGATGAGTCCTGTATCCACTCATATTCTATAGGAGTAAAGGAGCCATTTAAGTGCTATAGTTTTGATTTACCCCTATCCTTGCACAAGGGTGGTGAGGCACCTGTAGAGTGATGGGGAATAGAGGGGCTGCCTGGGTGCGGAGATGGGACGTAAAAATCCATGATGTCCTCTTCATCAATCAGATGTGATAGAATGACATCTGATGGTGCCCAGGGCAGCTTTTGATTCAAACATTGTTACCCTTTCCCTTTGAAGATGATGGAGAGAAAGGTGGGGTTGAGTGGGATTCTGCTTTCAGGGTTCCTTCTCAATGCTTATTGCGAAAATGTTGCTGGTCTCTTTTGACATAGTTGCCTGGATCGCTATGTCTTTACTCACTTTGATATGGCACATACAGGTGCATGTACAGGTCCTGGTGGTGGGCAATGGTGCACTGGACATCATCTGCATCAAAGCACCCACCATGGGAACAGGTTTCTGCACCATCAAAGCATATGAAGTGGCAAACACAACAGGGGGTTTTGTTTCCTTATATTCTTCTTTGGCCTCTGCATAGAGCCGCTTCGTCACTTTTATTTCCTGGACTTTGCATTCCTCAGCAAAAACAGGGCAGCCTCAGCTGCACAGTGACTGGCTCCCAGAGCAGTTCATGGATATTACCGGAGACAGGCAGTCAGTCCCAGATTCACGGGCTACCTTTCCACATTTTGGACGGGTCACTTCACCTCTGCAAATTTCCAGCATGTGTAGCACTGCATACAGCTAGGTATGTAAGGTCAAGCACTACGTAAAAAGAGTCCTGCCAAGGCCGCAATGAGGGTAATGATCTTCTCAGTTTCTCAATTACACCTTCTTATCCTTTGCTCCACATCTACTATCCCCTGTAATGCTCATTCTTGTTTAAGTTCTGAGATGTCTATGCCCCATATCTTGAAACGTGACCACACATTTGCTTGTTAATCGTGTTATGCAACTCAACAATAATGCCTCAGTCATTTAATTTTTCTGACTACCCAAGAAGTTCCACGTGCTTTGCCCTCTTAAGTCTCTACCAATAAGGAACCATTTAATGGACTTTAAGATAGCGGCAAGCCCCTCTAAGCCTTTGTGAATATAGGAGGGGGACATTTTTTAAAAATTCTGCTCCATCCTCTTGATCACTACAAACACATTCTGATTTATGACTCCTTCAGCCCTGTTATTAAATGCAATTTGATTAGCAGGACTAGTTGCCCTCATATGTTTGGATGAGTGGCTGAGTACTCCCAGACATCCACTGAGACAGAGCCCTGCTTGACTGTGTAAGCCTTATACAAGTTAGGTGCAGCAGGTCCCCAGAAGTGTTAACAAACAAACAGCCATGCACCTCCTCAGTGCGCAGCATATCTTAAGTGGTTTTTTTATGAGAGAGAGGGGGGGGCAGGGGGAAGAGAGATAGGGGGGGGGGGGGGGGAGATGGAGATAGAGATAGATAGATAGATAGATAGAGAGAGAGAGAGAGAGAGAGAGAGAGAGAGAGAGAGAGAGAGAGAGAGAGGTTTGTACCATCCTCATGACCTACATGGTTACACCCTGTAACACAAAACATTCCACTGCCACACCACACAGTGGTCGCTGAAGCGTGCCAAAACGTTACAGTCGACAGAAAACTGCTGGTGCTCAAAAGTCCACAGCTCAGGAGCTTTGGACTCACCAAGCCTATACCAAGCAAACAAATGCTAAGCCCCTGAGGACTTGGGTGAACACTGAATAGTGCACAATGCATCCAGAACATTATCCAGTTCATTCTCTTGCTGTTGGTACAATGCCAGAGAGATGTTATTTTCTCGCCATGGTAATGCTCATGCACACATGTATTACGTAACACCAGCATCTCTACGACTGTCTCCATGAATGGCAGCAGGACTACATGGCAGCCTGCCAAGATTACATAAAGTTCTTAAATTTTGTAGGATGATATTTCTGAAGATATATATGAAGGCCTTATTTTGATAGTGGTACACCTCCAGTTTTGTTCTTTTTGAGATACTGAGGCTTAAGCATAACTGAGTGATGACAATCCTCTGACTAAGATACCTGAAATATTACAGTCCATCGCTTGTTACAGGGGATTACCGTTTCTGTCTATTGTTATCACTCAATTATGTTTATGAATCAGCATCTTGAAATGAACAAAACTGAAGGTGTACCACTACTGAAATAAGGACTTCACATAACGCTGTGATCATCATTAAATACAGAGTATAATGTGGGAACTAAGAGTAATTAATTAATGAGCATAGTTTCACAGTACTCATTACTTGAAATATATTGTGCAGATGGTGCTGAACAACTTTGATAGAGATTAAAAATTACATCATACAACACTTTTATTTTTATTGAAGATGATTGATTTCGGTCATGAATCTGACCATCCTCGAGTCACCTGTACCAAAGGAGATTAAGCAAATAAAAGGTGTCTACAGTTATTCGACAAAGTGTCTTATAAAACATTATTCTCCATGTGTAAATACATTACATGCAGAGTGTCACTTAGTATTATAAGGCAATATTTACAAAAAGGTACTCAACTATGTACAGCACAGATGAGTCTGTAAATGTGTGTTTATATGGGCATGTTCTAGACAATATCTGGTCGCAAGAGTGCTGCTATCAACATTTCTGCAATGTGGCTACAATAGACTGCAATTTTGAAGTATAGCTGGGCAATATTGATGATGCTGCAGGCTGTTGCAAGAATTGCCAATGTATTGGCTAGTTGCCAGTGTTTTGCACATATAGAATATTTTTTATTCCTTGACAACATGTACCTCTGTCCTTGTCTGCAAAAGTTTCCCTCTTGCTCTCACTTTTGTTTCTTACTTCTTTGACTGACAGAGCTGCAGTCAAATGTCTGAGTGGAAACAACACTGTTTTTTGCTTTTGTTCATGTACATATAGCTATACATCTTGAAATTGTTGGTTGTCCTGAGATTGTTGTGTGCAGCAATGGAGACATGGACAAACACGAGAATTGTGAATTTCATAACTGCCATTCATCTACTACCAGAACTATAGGACGTAGAAAGTAATGATATAAAGATGGCAATTTGAAAAAGAAACAGGTGGCAAGCTATTGTCGACAAGCTTGGAATCACACTAAATGAAGCATATAAAAATTCCCAAATCTTCAAACCTATGCTAAATGCCAGGTAAGAAAGTCGCTTAGGAAGAGCACAAGTGCAGATTGCTCTTCATCCACTACAAGGTTTGCATCTGATGCCATGAGTTTCACACTGTCTTGAAAAGTACCTGAAGCTGGAACTGATAGTGTCAACAGTTGTTTGTGTTGGTGAACAAAAATAATACAAAAACTGTACTCTCATTTCAAACCACCCTTAATGAAATAATTCACTTCTTCTACCAAAGCATTGCGAAAGTCTGGTACCATGAGGCTTACTGACAAATAGTAACCTTCAAATATGTACATTGCAATATTATACGAACCACACGTAGCTGAAAACCATAGGGTGATCGCCAAGGAGGTTGTAATTGGTATACACCATCTCACATTTACTTTGGTTTAAGCAATTCTCAGACCAACTGCCTGAGCGAGACATTTGAAAATCATGCTTCGACATCTTGGTAAAATTCTGGAACAGGTATGTATCCAGCATCAGTTCACTAGATTTAAATTTTCTGTAGCTTCCACTGACTTAGAAAAGGATGCATCCACAAAGCCCCATTTCTCTTCTTATTTTCACCTTGATTCCTTGTGTGATGTAAAAGCAGTAAAGCCACACTCACTTCCACTTGCTCACATTATCCATTTTGTGGCAATTGTGTGGTTCCTTGCAAATACTTCTGGTCTGAAAAAGCATTGCCATAAACACTGCCAACAATAGTGTCCAGTAATGTTGTATTACATGTGTGTGCACATCATGTAGCTCAATGTTGTTGGACAATACTGTCATGATATATTGTTGGCAATATGCAATTTTTATGGCTTATGTACACCACTCTTAATGTGAGGTCTTTGGACAATTAAGTTCAAGGTGAAAGAAGTGAAAGAATAGGGTCGGCACATGTGTTTCCTGTTCATACGACATGACTTACACGGGGATAGTTGAATTAAGAATGGAACATTCTGAGACTTTCATTGGGCACTGTAATTGTGCTATGCACAGCTGAATATCTTTTTGTATTACCTTGTATAATAAGTGGCGCTCTGCATGTAGTGTACATACACACAAGGTGCTTTTTATTATAACTGTATATTCCGTTATTTGGTTGTTCTTCTTTAAACAGATTCATTACCGAAATTGATTGCCTTTAATAAAAATAAAAAAGTGCTGCTGAGTATCATATAATTAAAATTTTAAGCAATACTCATTATTTACTATCCACTAACATTGTGACAAATTTGCCACACAGTCTAGGGCATCTTGCCACGGTTCACGCGGCTCCCTCCGTCAGAGATTCGATTCCTGCTTCGGGCATGGGTGTGTGTTTTGTCCTTAGCATAAGTTAGTTTAAGTTAGAGTAAGTAGTGTGTAAGCCTTGGGACCAATGATCTTAGCAGTTTCAAGTCCCTAACTTGACAGTTTGCTGATCAGCCTAAATGCACTATTTTCTTTTAGAAATGAACCTATTATTTCTCTGAAATGAAGTATGCTAAAGGGGAAAACATGCCTGATATTCCAAGTGCTGGGAATAACAAAACAAGGGCAGTCGAAAACTATCACTACGGGAATTGAAGCTTGACAGCTAAGGCAAGAAGGTCGCCCTATTGCTACAGCAAGAAGGTCATCCTATTACTTGTACTGTTTATCTTCAAACTTGATGAGATTATGCAAGAAACCTAACACTGAAATTTCACAGAATAGAAACTGAATGTGAAAATATCATACATCTGGCATATGCCGACAATGTGACCCTGAAGTCCGGATAAAGGGAGAAGCTGATGCAGACGATATGTACAATATAATACATGGCAAATCAGGCACAGTTATGATTTGAAAAATTACGTGAAGTACCAGGTATAGTGCTTAATTAAATACCTTGAAGTTGGGTAGGACATGACATCCAAACAAATGCCTTGTGTTATGCTTTAAAGTTACTGGACTGATGGAATCAAGGAATATGTGAGACAAATTGATGAAAGAGATGACTGGCAACGAAGAATGGCAGACAAGAACAAACAGAGGACAAAACTCTTAGCAGTGCACAGTACCTTGGACCTGATCACAGAGTTAATGATGATCTTGCTTACTTTTCCCCAGTTCCTTGTAGATTAAGAAGCTACAGTAGTTTATTTAGCTGTCATTATCTCTGTGACACTGAGATTAAACTGAACCTACATATCATATTCAAATTATATACACATACCTTGTGTAACAGACACTCCAGGTTTCATGTTGCCAGTTGTAAGATATTCCTCCAAATTAAGTTCTTTCCGTATCTCATCAAACATCTCCAACTGAGAGGCTATATCAGGTGCTTTAATTAAAAACATTGCATCATTATCCCAGTAAATTTTTATTTCGCCTGCAAGAGAAACAAGTCGTGTTAAACCAATCAAATAGTTAAAGAAATTAGTTTGAGAAAGCACTGAACAAAATGAAAGGAAAAATGTGTTGACCAGAAAGAATGTACCAAATTTCAAACACTATCAGCAAACAAAACAACGCTACAGAATGGTGAACTACAATATCAAAAACTCTAAAAAGTCTGTAGGCTGCCCATGCTGGTTATCCAGCAGCCCACTACATATATTTCTGTACTCCTCAACCATAAACAATACCTGTATTTGGAATAGATTTATATTCTAGGTGCTCATTACTATTTTTTTATACATAAAAATATTGCCATTTGGTTTATATACCATTCAGCATGCACCATATTAAGTAAATGCTATATGTGATTTTTAAAACAAATTTATACTTCTGGGTTACTCAATGACTTACAGGTCATTAAACTAGTGTCAGGCAATGTGCGGTATAGTATGGTATACACAAATTCTCAAGAGTCTCTCAAGAAGGCCACCATGATTTTTTAAGTTATCACATTTTCTGGTGGAGGATGGAGCTGATCATAGAGGAAAATTGGTGTTTCAATTTGCTTAGTCACCTGCACAAAGTTAGAGGTCACACAAAGAAGGTGGCACCTGCACAGAGATGCATTTTCGTCCTGAGCAATGAGCGAGTCCAGCCCATTCTTTCATATGGATGGTCACCTTCGTTGACTGTCGCCTTCTTACCTATATACTTCAAGTGTTCTTGTTGCTACCTTTTCACTATGTAGCATCACATCAGAGTCATCATGCACTTTTAAGCGCAGAGAAAGTTATGCCTAATCAGACACATCTGATTATATGTAATTCCATTAAATTTATGTTGAAAGGGGCAAACAAGAAAACAAAAACCTCATTATAAATTTTACTTGAGTGGGTTGCAGAGACCACTAGCTATTCCAATTGCACAATAAAGAGAATAATGGATGAGGAGAACATAGTTGCCAGCACTTCCCAAGCTTTTAATATTTCCAAAAGATGTGGAAGAAGGAGAAGAAAATTTTATTACTGTGGAATATTAGTGAACAGGTTCTCGAGGGACTGACACATAATTTCCATGTGATGTCTGCTTTTTATTTTACACTTTCAATGTTGTTTCAACACTATCTCCTATGCTGTATCTTTTACCAGTATTTAGTTTTATAAAAGTTCCTTCTGGCAGTGTAAGACTTATTTTGATCTGGTTGTTCCTTTTTTCCAATGCTTTAGTGAGAAATTATTGACTTCAAACATCTATATATATTGAATTATTGACTGTACTGACATAACCTGTTGCTCCATTTTTAGACTCACTAGCTGTGGCTTATAAGTAGCACAAGATATGTGTTTGTGCATAGGCTACAGCAGCCAAACTGTACCTTCCCTACCACACCATGGTCCACAGAAGGTGTATAGCCAGTAGGTGAACAGTTTCTGGGTGATAAGAGCAGATCGTAAGAGTAAAGAGAGGTCGAGAATGGGCTTTGATTCCAGCAATGATATTGTATTTATTAGCTCAGTTGGGTTTGTATGTGTTGAAAGAATTATAAAACATGGGAGAATGCGTTTATGAGAAGGTAGAAGATATTCAGTGGGAAATCTTTGGATGTAAAGAAAGTCATACTGAGAATACCGAAACTTGTCAAGATGAATCATTTTATTTTGTAACCAGTTTTGAAAATAAACAATCATCACTGGGCCCTGAACAATGCAGAAACAAAAGAAACTTTTAAGTACAACAAAAATAATATGTTTCATATGTGAAACACATTGTGCTTGTTGCGCTTATTCATATATAGTTACGTCTGTTTCATTTCTACATTGCATGTTTCACAAGTGAAACTTTATATGTTTGTTAGGCTGTTTGTGTACTATTACGCCTATTTTGTTTCTGTGTTACTCAAGTGCTTGGAGATGGGTATTTATGGCTGAAACTGGTAGAAAAAAATAAAGTGAGTCATCTTAGAAGCTGTCCATGTTATCTAGATGACTGTATTAAATATTTAACAACTATGGAGCAATCCTTATCAAAAATATTACTTCATATGTAGAAAAAAATGGGGCTACTACTATACAAATAGCTTCAAATAGCAATTTCTTACTATTTAGGAACATTTTTGAAGGCTTCAAGGGAAAATTTAGCCAAATATAGCTTAAACCCCCGGCAGGAGTGCCTACTGTTGTCACAAGAGCAGGCGCGCATTGTAAAATTTACAACATGGTCACTTGTCAGTAAAAAGAAACTTGTCTTAAACAAACTATTAAATTTATTGATGAAAGCAGTTCGTATTCACTATATTCAACATTTATAACAAAAGCTTTTGCACTTTTAGTTCTTTAAATAACAATTTAGCCAGTTTTTCTCTGACATATGTCCACTTTCATAACACCTTTCACAGACAATTTGTTTGCGAATTAATTCCGGCAATGTTCAGAAAAATGAAAAACTAGCCATTGGCCATCTCGCCATCTCATTGTAATTCTTGAAATGGAGTACCAGGCACACATTTTAACAACAACGTCAACACCACCTTTTGTCATGTTGTACTCAATTATGATTTCAGCTTGTATATTTCTTCACCCACTGTCGCCATGTCATGCACAGCAGACAAAAGTATGATAGCACAGGTTTTACATAGAAGATACAAAACTAAAGTCTTATTCTACTCATATCCAAACACTGCACTCCCAATTTATTTTGTTTGATTCTGGAAGAATTTCACATCTGTTCTTCGTCATTGTACCAATGCAAGTGATAGTCTTCTGCAACAAATATTCAGAAAGGAAGTAGTTTGTGTAGCAGTTGTCAGTTGTAAGGTCTCTGTTAGAATTTTCTATAGGCACCACATATCTTTTCAGAATGTCCTCAGGAGAATTAGATACCTGATTATTGTCCTTTGGTTTCATTCCGCAATAATTCTCCAGACTACTGCAATAAAATGTTTTTTTGCATCACATAGAACAAACATTTTTGTCCCATATTTAGCTGGTTTGCTGGGTATATACTGAATCCATCTACAGTGGTCTCAGTAGGGGTGAAGCATTTCATCTATCATGGTGAATTCACCAGGCTGTAAGAACATTGACAGTTAGCAGCAAAAGGATCCAATACTGAACAATTGCAACCAACTTATTAGTTTTTCTCCTGTCATTCCTCGTTTCCATATCAGCAGACTGCATACAGCTTAGAAAAACACAAGCCTATTGTAACTCATTGCAGTCCTAAGCAGTAGCATTCCTGTTATGTCTGCTGCTCAGAGTTCCAGTACATTAGCATTATGGCATTTTCTTCTTAATAATAATAATAAAAACAAGCCGTTATTTTGGCACATTACTACCTCTTTTGCATGAGAATTTATGTGCGTCTCGCTGTTTATTTATATAGGTATACGTACAGTTTACGATTTCATCAATGAAGTTGAGGTCAATTACTTCAAAAAAGCGCTAACTTCGTCAGTTATACGCATCACCTTTCTCTTTGGATCTGGTGGAATTTGCACAATGTTTTTCTGTTAGTTTTTGATGTTTTAGCACACTCGCTTTTACACCAACGTGAAACTTTGTCTTTTCAATAAAGAACCCTCGTACATCTTCTGTATCTTCGGGGTCATCACCATCCTCACCTTCAAGTTCATATTCACTGCCATGGTCCTATTCAGTGAATCTACTGTACTTTTCTCCACGTCTGAAAAGTCTGGATCAACTTTATCATCACCTTCTTCAAGCAGTTTGCGAATTTCTTTGTATGATACACCCTTTGAATTGGAACAAAACATCAAAGAAATGAAATGAATAAATACATTCAGATGTAGATGTAACCAAATTAATGTTTAATGTGCAGCTATAAAAACTAAAAAAAACAACAAGCAAGTATTGTAAACTTTGTAGTACACTTTCTTCTGGACATTGACTGCTGGAACAAAGCTTGCACCTGTCACACCAGCAGATGCACTTTGTACTTTTTACAACATTCGACACACTGTTGCTTACAATTCAGAAAACAAACTGAGAAAGGTACCCAAATGAACTGAAGCCACTTTAACATTGTCGAGAAAAATATCAACAATGGAATACATGGCAGCAATGGCGCAGTAGCTCAAGGTTAAGGCATCGATTAGGCATAAAAACTGCTGCTGTTGTACTTCTTATAACAGTGCACCCACTCGAGGGTTAAACCCTCATAAGTTGACATCAGCTCAAATAATCTACTATCAGAATAAGTCACGGCAGTAGCAACTTAGTTGCAGCCTTTTGTACATTAGCAAAAATATTCCATTTTTGAAAATATAATGTAACTGGACAGATAAAAAAAATCTACTCACCAAGTAGTAGCAGGAGAACACACATACAAAGGTTAAGGAAATTTGCAAGCTTTCATAACCAGTGGCTCCTTCTTCTGGCAGAAGGCTTAAGAGGACGGGCGAAATATGAAGGAAAAGAACTGGCAGGTGTAGGAAATGGGGAAAGTTTGGAAAAGTCAACCGGAAGCCCGGGCCAGGGAAGACTTACCCCTGACTAGGGGTTCTGGGTGACTTTTCCATTCTCTCCCCATTTCCTAAACCTCCCCAGTCCTTTTCCTTCATCCCTCTATCTTCCCCTTCAACCTTTTTCTCTAGAGGAGGAGCTACTGGCTCAGAAAGCTTGCAGATTTCTTTACCTTCATATTTTCTTACATTAGGACATTATGAAGGCAATATTCATCCAATTATACATGGACGCACTGTTTGTTATGTTCAGAACAGATAATGTGAAAACTCACACTTAAGTGCTAACAAGGAAAACACTGTGGTTAATAGTTTATCAACAGAGAGCTTTACATAGAGCTAGTACAATGTCATATGGAGTGGTGTAAAAAGTGCTAAAAGTTAACACCAAATAGGTTGGATTCCTAGAGCAATTTAACTAATTTATCCAGCATTTAACAGCTGCCTGTCAATAAACTACAATGTGACACTGAGAAATCTTGACTAGCAGATGTTATCAAACTACCGTGTTCCAAGAAAAGGGGACAATAAACACATTGGTTAAACAATGAGAGGTGCACAGCTCCTCGCACATTAGTAGTGATGTTTTTCTACTTGAGCATTTTTACTGGAAAATAAAATTATAAGTCATGGCTGAATTAATAAATTGTACAGTAAAATTCAATCAATATTGCACACAAAATCAGCTTACAGAGGCATTTTGCACATACATTGGGCCCCACAAATGCTATGATTCCTTTCACCATGCAGTTCAAGGTTTTCTCTAACAGACTGAGCTGAAATCTAGAAGTCAATATTTTTCATCTTTCAGAATCCTTTCAGTGATAATCACACACAGCAAATATTTTGAACCATCATTCTTAAACACAGAATTAAGCTTAATAATAGTTTTTATATAAATATAAATATGTCGTTGTTGTTGTGGTCTTCAGTCCTGAGACTGGTTTGATGCAGCTCTCCATGCTACTCTATCCTGTGCAAGCTTCTTCATCTCCCAGTACTTACTGCAACCTACATCCTTCCGAATCTGCTTAGTGTATTCATCTCTTGGTCTCCCTCTACGATTTTTACCCTCCACGCTGCCCTCCAATACTAAATTGGTGATCCCTTGATGCCTCAGAACATGTTCTACCAACCGATCCCTTCTTCTGGTCAAGTTGTGCCACAAACTCCTCTTCTCCCCAATCCTATTCAATACTTCCTCATTAGTTATGTGATCTACCCATCTAATCTTCAGCATTCTTCTGTAGCACCACATTTCGAAAGCTTCTATTCTCTTCTTGTCCAAACTATTTATCGTCCATGTTTCACTTCCATACATGGCTACACTCCATACAAATACTTTCAGAAATGACTTCCTGACACTTAAATCTATACTCGATGTTAACAAATTTCTCTTCTTCAGAAACACTTTCCTTGCCATTGCCAGTCTACATTTCATATCCTCTCTACTTCGACCATCATCAGTTATTTTGCTCCCCAAATAGCAAAACTCCTTTAGTACTTGAAGTGTCTCATTTCCTAATCTAATTCCCTCAGCATCACCCGACTTAATTCGACTACATTCCATTATCCTCGTTTTGTTTTTGTTGATGTTCATCTTATATCCTCCTTTCAAGACGCTATCCATTCCGTTCAACTGCTCTTCCAAGTCCTTTGCTGTCTCTGACAGAATTACAATGTCATCGGCGAACCTCAAAGTTCTTATTTCTTCTCCATGGATTTCAATATCTACTCTGAATTTTTCTTTTGTTTCCTTTACTGCTTGCTCAATATACAGATTGAATAACATCGGGGAGAGGCTACAACCCTGTCTTCGTCCCTTCCCAACAACTGCTTCCCTTTCATGTCCCTCAACTCTTATAACTGCCATCTGGTTTCTGTACAAATTGTAAATAGCCTTTCGCTCCCTGTATTTTACCCCTGCCGCCTTCAGAATTTGAAACAGTATATTCCAGTCAACATTGTCAAAAGCTTCCTCTAAGTCTACAAATGCTAGAAACGTAGGTTTGCCTTTCCTTAATCTTTCTTCTAAGATAAGTCATAAGGTCAGTATTGCCTCACGTGTTCCAGTATTTCTATGGAATCCAAACTGATCTTCCCCGAGGTCGGCTTCTACTAGTTTTTCCATTCGCCTGTAAAGAAGTGGTTCTCTTATCTCCAAAGGTCTCTTTAATTTGCTGTAGGCAGTATCTATCTTACCCCTAGTGAGATAAGCCTCTACATCCTTACATTTGTCCTCTAGCCATCCCTGCTTAGCCATTTTGCACTTCCTGTCGATCTCATTTTTGAGACGTTTGTACTCCTTTTTGCCTGCTTCATTTACTGCATTTTTATATTTTCTCCTTTCATCAATTAAATTCAATATTTCTTCTGTTACCCAAGGATTTCTACTAGCCCTCGTCTTTTTACCTACTTGATCCTCTGCTGCCTTCACTACTTCATCCCTCAGAGCTACCCATTCTTCTTCTACTGTATTTCTTTCCCCCATTCCTGTCAATTGTTCCCTTGTGCTCTCCCTGAAACTCTGTACAACCTCTGGTTCTTTCAGTTTATCCAGGTCCCATCTCCTTAAGTTCCCACCTTTTTGCAGTTTCTTCAGTTTTAATCTACAGGTCATAACCAATAGATTGTGGTCAGAGTCCACATCTGCCCCTGGAAATGTCTTACAATTTAAAACCTGGTTCCTAAATCTCTGTCTTACCATTATATAATCTATCTGATACCTTTTAGTATCTCCAGGGTTCTTCCATGTATACAACCTTCTTTCATGATTCTTAAACCAAGTGTTAGTTATGATTATGTTGTGCTCTGTGCAAAATTCTACCAGGCGGCTTCCTCTTTCATTTCTTAGCCCCAATCCATATTCACCTACTATGTTTCCTTCTGTCCCTTTTCCTACACTCGAATTCCAGTCACCCATGACTATTAAATTTTCATCAGCCTTCACTATCTGAATAATTTCTTTTATCTCATCATACATTTCTTCAATTTCTTCGTCATCTGCAGATGAGAGAAACATAAAAATCAAATGTTTGTAGCTATATGCATATGAGAAAAATAGCTCTGCATCTCAATATTGATTTTGACACATGAATGTACAAATAACTAACTGTTTCAAGTGTAAAGTTATCTCAGTGTAACTAATTAAGCAGTTCACAAAATGATGACAGTGGCAAGTTCATGGTGGAAACAACAAACTAACGAATGAGAGAGGACAGCCAATCACACACCTTCACATGAATGATAGGCCTATGTTCTGTGTAATCACATTTTTTTAAAAATAAATAAATAAAACAGTAAATTCCACCTCCATGACTGAGCATGCAGTTAAGCAGACAGGATTTCAGGATTTGTTATTTCGCTACCTCACCTAACAGCTAGTACAAAATGAAGCAAATGAGAACATGAAATCTGGTTTGCAGAGGAATGGCCCTGTCTAATAGAAAGAAGCTTTGCCTAACAAAAATGGCATCTGATAAAAGGCATCTTGTGTACAGTTTAACATTGGAGTCTGCAGCCACTTAATGTTAGCAAGTGTTCGGCATTCATGGTGAATAAAAGCCATCACTATGGGAAATAATTACTCGTCAAAAGCACCAACACATAATGAGTAACTTAGAACAGAATCTCTTCTTCTACAAACATTAACAACCCTGTCTTCAATGTAACACCACAGTTTTTAGCCCAACGAGACAAAAGGTTGTGTACCTACCTGTTGGCAGAACAAAGATCTCTGGAACTGCAATCTGTACAAGCCTCTTCCTCTCAGTAGATGTATACATTCGATCATGAAAATGGAAGGTACAGAGCCTGCAGTTATTACTCAAATAAGTGGCATCCTTGTCAAGAAGGTCCCATCTACCTGCTCGCTGAGCCCAGATTTTACTTCTTTAGAGACAAAAGAAAAATGGAAAATGTGGATCAGTTAAAAAGTTTGAGAGAATACAGGCAGCATATAATTTCACACATTTATTTACCTTAAATATGCTCAAAACAGTGTGCAGTGTAAAGATATTTGCTAAAATTATCACAAATCACGCAGTACTTTTTAATGCAGCAAAGGAACATAATGGATCCAGGAGTGGAAATAGCACAATGGAATATTTACATGTTGTGAGTGGAATTAGAGAGAGGATCAATAGGTACAAATTGTAATTTCACATCTGGTTCAAAGATTCTGAGACGGCTTTAAGGCTCAAGTTGAACAAAACTGCAAAAATCCTTCTCGAAACAAGGCACTACTACAGCAGTAACTGTCACACACTACTTAATTACAGTTATCCATCTCTGTGGGATACAATTTCACAAGTTGCTCAAGGCTCCATCCAAGGGCTAATCCTGTTTCTCTTACACATAAATGATTTACTTCTCGATATCAGTGCCCGACCAGTCATGTTTGCCAATGATACTTCAGTACTTCTCAAAAAAAGAAAATGTGAGGGAAATTCCAGATGCCATAATAATACACTGTGAACAACCTAGATAAATGTTTTCAACAAAATGGTCTTAACAATTTAAAACCAAACAATCAAAAACACGTAACATCAGTATTGTACATAAAAATCATGTTATGAAAGAAGTTGAAACCATCAAATTCTTGAAACTAAACTTGGACAAAAACTTAAGCTGGCAAGTACATATAGATTATTTAGCTACTAAATTAAGCAGCCTTGCCTTTGCAATGGACACGCTATCTAATTTAACAGATAAACATCAGGAAAGAGGTACAACATAGTTACTTTGAATCTATAAATAGATCAGTTTGTGTGTGTGTGTGGGGGGGGGGGGGGGGGGGGGGGGAGGGGGGGGGGGATGGAATGCAAGCCACGTCACAAACCCTGCTACTTCAAAAAAGAATCACTGGAAAAATATGTGCTGCCTCTCCAAGAACATCCTGTCAGCCGCTATTCAAAAACTAAAAAATATTACCCTTTCCTGTGCTGTATATATCTGAGATTATCGTCTTTTTACACAGTAATCCTGAGCTAACTAAAGAAAACCATTTCAAACAACTGTACACCACTAGACACAAACTTGTCATTATTGTTTCCAATCACACTATTTTAGTTTTGCATTTTCTTTCAAATTAGTTCTCCTCAGCGCCTATAGCAGTTGCTATTGGTTCTCGCGAATGTGATATTCCTACCAAATATGACAGCTAGATATGTCCAAGATTATCTCTGCTAAATGAAGTTGTAGAACTGAGATGGCAGAAGTACTGTAGCAATTAGATACATTAAGTCATGCTAGGAACCATACTTTTGACCACGCATGTGAGAAAATGGAATATGTTACTAAGGGGTCATTCCAAGTCAAATCATCCAGGAACGTTAGGAAATGTCACCCACCATCACACAAAACCTTGAAATGTTGTGAGATTAAAATTCACCTGAATATATGAATATTCTCACAATTTAAATGTTGCAAGGCAAGTACTTTATCAGTTATGATGTAAAGAAGTTATATGGATTCAGGAACTCAGGCTTTCATAGATGATCTTCTTTCTCATTTAAAAATGCACTAGTTCCAACAGTTTTTGTAGTAGATGCTCGACATTTCTTCTTAATTAAAAGGGAAGGTTTAAGCATTTAAATGCTTGCTCCTTATAATGAATACCCATAATCTGTGTCTTAGAAAAGTTATAAATAATTTCTTTTAAGCAAACCTGATGCATGGATGTAATTATTTTTATGGTATTGCCTCCTCAAAGATTCCTTTGAAAGTTTTACAATATTATTATAAATATTTCTTTGTGTCACACAAAAAGAATCTGCTTGTAAAAATGATGGAAGTGTGGGAAAAACACAATTTGAAGAGTGTTTTAAGTTGTAATTTATGACTACCATGTCACCAGCAAATTGTTGAAAGGAGGGGAGGGGGGGGGGGCTAGGTTGGATATCCCTGGGGAAATTTTTATTTGAGAACACTGTTTCATTACCACCAAATGTATTGCATCATGCACTTCCTTCATTTTGAGTCATGTTTTCTGAGCACACAGTTCTGAGTTGTACTGAACTGCATCACAGATCATGAATTTAATTGTTGCAGTTTTTCAAATATTCATTTCCAAAACAACAGTATTATCTACTGAAAAAAGTAACAATAATATTAAAATAATAATCTGAGATACTTTCGCAATGCAACAACAGAAGAGGATGGTTTTGTCATTACTTATTCACTTCTTCGTTAGGCCAAAATACTTTGGGTTATTCATGACAAATGGTGGTTTTATACATCAAGCAATATGGAAGGCACAAGCAGGCAGCGTTATCTTGTTGGACAGCATCCTTATAGACAGTGCCCTGACAAGTTTGAATGAACCAATTGATGAAGAACAAGAACTTACATCATGGTGAAGCAACAGTCATTCACACTGTGTATCTGATTCATGTTTGGGTGTTAAACACAGAGACAATGTACATGCACAGATTCTCTCTACACAAGAAAATTTGCTGTGTCCATTTATGTGCCACAAATGATATGCTTTATCTGGACTGTGTGACGTTAGTTTAGAAAAGGAATAGGACTTCAAAATTAGAGGATTTGGCATTGTGTCTGGCAAAAAAATGGGCCCAAACTTATTAATGAACAACAAGCAAGTGACAACTTGCCATCAGATGATATAAATGTCACTAATGTGAAGGTACAGACTCCTGAAAAAGCTATGCTCAATGCTGGCTTAACTAGCCTAGGGCCCAGAAGGACCTACAGGGCATTTCAGTTCTTTGCTTCAAGATACAAAATGGTACAAGTTGGACATTTTCTTCTTCTAAACTTTGAAAGCACAAAAACGGATCCTGCAATACGATCTATGCAACCCATAATACCACTATCAATAAGTAAGACTGGAGCAATAAGGCTAAGCTGC